>NC_064922.1:955119976-955226390 GCF_023897955.1 Schistocerca gregaria
GTGGGGATTTAAATCGTCCGCAGGCCCTCAGGAGCTCAGTTCGTCAGCGTAACTGACGATGGCGACATGTCTGATCGCCGAAATATTGTGCCCATTGGATACTATGAACCGGCAGTAAACCCGTGGACTGTTCGCGCAACAAATACGCCGGGACAAACTGAAGAATCACAGCAAAATAACCGATGGTCAAAGTAGAGAGGATATAAAATATAGACTTGCATTGGTAAGGAAAGTGTTTCTGAAGAAGAGAAATTTGTTAACATCGAGCATAGATTTAAGGATCAGTATCTGTAAGGTGTCTAGCCACGTATGGAAGTGAAACATGGATGATAATCAGTTTAGACAAGAAGAGAAAAGAAGCTTTTGAAATGTGGTACTACAGAAGAATGCTGAAGCTTAGATGGGTAGATCATGTAACTAATGAGGAGGTACTGAATAGAATTGGGGAGAAGAGGAATTTGTGGTACAATTTGACTAGAAGAATTGTTTTGTTAGTAGGACACATTCTGAGGCATCAAGGAATTACCAGTTTAGTAATGGAAGGAAGTGTGGAGTGTGAAAATTGTAGAAGCAGATCAAGAGATGAATACATCAAGCAGATTCAGAAGGATGTAGGTTCCAGTAGTTATTGGAGATGAAGAAGCTTGCACAGGATTGAGTAACATGGGGAGCTGTATCAAACCAGTCTTTTGACCAAAGACCACCACCACCACCAAAACAACAACAACAACAACAACAACATATGGGAATCACTATTTTGGTAAAGGGAGATGTGTCTTCTCAATGTTAATATTGCTCCTATAGACTCCATGAATTCTGATGAATATCACTTGAACTTTGCATCTTTGTTGTGACTAATATATTACATACAAACTGGAGGAGATAACGTGTCAACAATATATTATGATTCTATAAGATTAACTTCTTATTTATTTGATGGTGTACCAACTTCTCCCAGAGTTGTGTTGGGAATTCAGCATAGGAACATATTCATAACAGGTAAGGGAATGTAAGGTTAACACATCAAATATATGTGGATTGATTTCAATTATACAGTACAAAAAGGTAGGTCTATGTTATCACTACCATGCACCCCTGCTAGTTATCTGTTTACTGTGGCAAGCAGTTCATTCCAACCTATGCTGCAAGGGTTGTTTTGCGCACTTTACTTATCTCTGTGTAACTGATGTACCAGTGCCTTAAGGATAACTAGCTTGCAAAGTTCATATTATGCCAGGTCTTTTTCTGAGCAACATGTGTAGCTTTTAATAAATTCATGGGAGGGAATTGAAAATCTGGCAGAGTGACTGGATATAAGCCTTCAATCTGCTTGTGATTTTTTCAGTTTGTTAGCAAAATCTTTTGCTAAGATATGACAGTGGCATTGTTATATGGTTCACACATCAATCTTTTTACAGATGCACAAATTTCTACTAACTTTTGCCTGTCAACATTTCAGGGTTCTTTTTTGAAACAAGAGTGAACAATCTCTGATTCTGTGCATTTTCCAAATTTTGTTATTAAACCTGGTGGGTATTTTCTGTTCTTTAACCAATTTACCCAACACATACTTTTCCAGAGCATGATTTCCAGAGCATCAGTTTAAACTTTTTCCGTAATTCCTCTATGTTCACATGTCCATGATACTGGGACAAAAGGATGTACATTCATTTTCTACATAGAGCACTAACAACTACTATCCTGTTCTTTTTATTATAAATATTCTCCTAGCCTTCTTAGTGGACTGATTAATTTTAATAAAAATCTGTGTGAAATCTTATGGGACTTAACTGCTAAGGTCATCAGTCCCTAAGCTTACACACTACTTAACCTAAATTATCCTAAGGGGACACACACACACACACACACACACACACACACACACACACACACACACACAAACACACACACACACACACGGACTCGAACCTCCGCTGGGACCAGCCGCACAGTCCATGACTGCAGTGCCTTAGACCGCTCGGCTAATCCCGTGCAGCAATAAGACAAGCAGTACCTCAAGTTTCCGTGTTTTGATATCATAAAGTAGCAGCTTGCCAGATCCATTTCCTTGGTCACCAACAACTGAGCATACAAATGTTGAGTCAGTTGGACTGCATCGGATATCAACCACCCTAAAGGAATAAATAACACAAAATATTATGAAAAACAAAGTGCACAAATCACCTTTGTACAGTACACTCACTAACTCTTAACTTACTTCAGTGTCATTCTCATCGATTCCATAGTCACTTTGAGGTGGAGTCAGCTTACAATTATAGGTTGGTTGGTTTGTGGGATTAAAGGGACCAGACTACTATGGTCATCGGTCCCTTGTTCCATAAAAACTAAAACCACCGGAAGAGAATAAAAAAAAAAAAAAAAAAAAAAAAAACGAACAACAGGAAAGACAGCAGACGAAACAGGACATGAAGTACTCTGACAGAGACCTGACAAAACAAATTAAAACACACAGTGTGATGGTGGTTGGCCGACCGTAGAGAAAAAGAGGAAAAGCCAACCACCAAGGACACTTTAAAAACTCAGTTTAAAACCAGAGGCTAAAAGCCAGAATGAACACTAAAAAACTCAGATTAAAGGATAAAAACCCCCTGCCCGAATAAAACACAAAACCAAGTCCACCTTGGCAGAGTCATCTGATAAAAGAGCAGAGAGTGTGTCAGGCATTGCAAAAGTCTGCATGAGCACGGTTAAAAGGGTGCACTCCGACAGAATATGGACCACCGTCAAGGACGCCCCACAACGACAAAGAGGGGGATCCTAACAACACAGTAAATAACTGTGCGTGAGTCGGGTGTGGCCAATGCGGAGCCGACAAAGAACGACTGAGTCCCTGCGGTTGGCTCGCATGGATGACCGCCACACAGTCGTCGTGTCCTTGACGGCACGGAATTTGTTAGGGTGGTCAGACCGCGTCATTCAGCATCCCAAAACGAGAGAACTTTGCAGCGTAAGACTGCCCGCAAATCAGCCGCCAGGAGGCCAATCTCCAGAGATGGCGCACTGGTGGCCTCTTTCGCCAGGCGGTCAACAGTTTCATTGCTGGGTATACCAACATGGCCTGGGGTCCAAACAAAGACCACAGACCTGCCGCTACGGGCGAGAGTATGCAGGGACTCCTGGATAGCCATCACCAGACGAGAACGAGGGAAACACTGGTCGAGAGCTCGTAAACCGCTCAGGGAATCGCTACAGATAACGAAGGACTCACCTGAGCATAAGCGGATATACTCTAGGGCGCGAAAGATGGCGACCAGCTCAGCAGTGTAAACACTGCAGCCAGCCGGCAACGAACGTTGTTCAGAGTGGTCCCCTAGAGTTAGTGCCTAACCGACTAGACCAGCAACCATCGAACCGTCAGTGTAGACAACGCCAGAGCCCTGATACGTGGCCAGGAGGGAATAAAAGCGGCGTCGGAAGGCCTCCGGAGGGACTGAGTCCTTCGGGCCATGTGCCAAGTCGAGCCGAAGGCAAGGGCGAGGCACACCATGGGGGTGTATGCAGAGGGGCCCGGAAAGGAGGTGGTACAGGAAAACACTCAAGCCTGTAGAGAAGCTGTCTGACGCATACGGCGATCGGACAACCCGACCGGGGCCGACTTTCTGGCAGAAGGACGACTGACTGCGGGAACAGAACACGATAATTTGGATGCCCGGGCGAGCTAAAAACATGGGCAGAATAAGCGGCCAGTAATTGTTGGCGTCGTAACCGCAGTGGAGGGACACCTGCCTCCACAAGTATGCTGTCTACAGGGCTGCTCCGGAAGGCACCAGTGGCAGGGCGTATCCCGCTGTGGAGGATTGGGTCCAGCACCCGCAACGCAGATGCGGATGCTGAGCCATAAGCCAGACTCCCGTAGTCCAGATGGGACTGGATTGCCTGGTAAAGCCGTAGGAGAGCAGATCGGTCGGCGCCCCACCTGGTGTGGCTCAGGCATCGCATAGCACTTAGATGCCGCCAACACGCCTGTTTAAGCTGCCGAATATGAGGCAGCCAAGTCAACCGGGCATCAAAAACAATCCCCAAAAACCTATGTGACTCCACCACTTTAAGAAGCTCGCCGTCAAGATAAAGCCGCGGCTCCGGGTGAACAGTGCGTCGCCGGCAGAAATGCATAACGCAGGTCTTGGCTGCGGAAAACTGAAAACCATGCGCTACAGCCCAAGACTGCGCCTTGCGGATTGCGCCCTGTAGCTGACGTCCAGCAGCTGCAATGCCAATAGAGCTGTAGTGAAGGCAGAAGTCGTCAGCATACAGGGAAGCAGAGACAGTATTTCCCACGGCCACAGCGAGACCGTTAATAGCTATTAATAGCAGACACACACTGAGAACAGAACCCTTGGCACACCGTTCTCCTGGACTTGGGAGGAACTATATGAGGCCGCGACGTGCACGCGGAAGGTACGATACGACAGAAAATTGCGGATATAGATCGGCAGAGGGCCCCGAAGACCCCATCCATGAAGCGTAGAAAGGATGTGAAGACGCCATGTCGTATCATACACCTTCCGCATGTCGAAAAAGACAGCAACCAGATGCTGACGGCGGGCAAAGGCAGTACGGATGGCCGACTCCAGGCTCACCAGATTGTCGGCGGCGGAGCGGCCTTTACAGAACCCACCCTGAGACGGAGCCAGAAGGCCCCGAGACTCCAGCACCCAATTCAAGCGCCGGCTCACCATCCGTTCAAGCAACTTGCAAAGAACGATGGTGAGGCTAATGGGACGGTAGCTGTCCACCTCCAAAGGGTTCTTCCCTGGTTTCAGAATGGGGACAACAAGACTTTCCCGCCATTGCGACGGTAACTCACCCTCGACCCAAATGCGGTTGTAAAGATCGAGGAGGCGTCACTGGCAGTCCACTGAAAGGTGTTTCAGCATCTGAGAGTGGATGCTATCTGGCCCAGGAGCGGTATCAGGACAAGCGTCGAGGGCACTTCGAAATTCCCACTCACTGAATGGAACATTGTACAATTCAGGATGGTGAGTGCGAAAAGAAAGACTCCGACATTATATCCACTCCTTAATGGAACGGAAGCCCAAGGGGAAGTTGGCAGAAGCTGAAGTCATAGCAAAGTGCTCTGTCAAGCGGTTTGCAATGACGTCGGAGTCAGTACAAACTGCTCCATTCAGTGAGAGTGCAGAGACACTGACAGGGGTCCGATAGCCATAGAGGCGGTGAATCTTGGCCCAGACCTGTGATGGAGTGACATGGAGGCCAATGGTGGACACATACCGCTCCCAGCACTCCTGCTTGCGTTGGCGGATAATGCAGCGGGCTCGCGCATGCAGCCGTTTGAAGGCAATAAGGTGGTCGATTGAGGGATGCCCCTTGTGATGCTGGAGCGCCCGCTGGCGAGCTTTAATCGCTTCAGCGATCTCAGGCGACCACCAAGGCACAGTCCGCCGCCTAAGGGACCCAGAAGAACGGGGAATGGCAGATTCGGCGGCAGTAACGATGCCGGTGGTGACCAATTGAACCACTGCATCAATGGCATCGTTAGAGAGAGGCTCAATAGCGGCAGTGGAGGAGAACAAGTGCCAGTCAGCCTGATTCATAGCCCATCTGCTAGGGCGCCCAGAAGACTGTCGCTGTGGCAGCGACAGAAAGATCGGAAAATGGTCACTACCACACAGGTCGTCATGCACTCTCCATTGGACAGACGGTAAGAGGCTAGAGCTACAGATGGAAAGGTCAATGGCGGAGTATGTGCCATGTGCCACACTGAAGTGTGTGAAGGCATCATCATTTAAGATCAAGAGATCGAGCTGCCCCAATAAATGCTCAACGATGGTGCCTCGACCTGTTGCCACTGACCCACCCCACAGATGGTTACGGGCGTTAAAGTCGCCCAGTAACAAGAAAGGTGGAGGCAATTGAGCTATCAGAGCAGCCAGGACATGCTGCGCGACATCACCATCCAGTGGAAGGTAAAGACTGCAGACGGTAACAGCCTGTGGCGTCCACACCCGAACAGCGACAGCTTCTAAAGGTGTGTGGAGAGGTACAGACTCGCTGTGAAGAGAGTTCAGGACATAGATGCAGACGCCACCAGACACCCTTTCATAAGCTGCCTGGTTCTTATAATAACCCCGATAGCCATGGAGGGCGGGGGTTCGCATTGCTGGAAACCAAGTTTCCTGCAGAGCAATGCAGAGGAAAGGGTGAAGGCTGATAAGTTGGCGGAGCTCACCTAGATGGTGGAAGAAACCGCTGCAGTTCCACTGGAGGATGGTGTTGTCCATGGCTGAGAAAGGCTTGACGGGACTGGGAAGGGGTCACCTGCTGCCTCCGATTTAGCACCTGTGATAGTGCTTTCCATGGCGTCTGATGGACTGGCGAGATGGAGGTCCTCAGCAGACGCCAGAATCTCCACCGCATCCTCAGACGCAGAGCTGGAAGGTTGCGGTGGGATGGCTGCCACTGTAAGTTCCTTGGGCTGAGAGCTCTTCTTGGGTTTCTCATGCCGTTCCTTGGGTTGCACCGGCTGGGAGGGCTTCACCGATTCAGTCTCCGGGACGGAGGAGGACCGTGAAGTCCTACGACCAGTGGATTGCGGGCACTTACGCCACTGTCGGTCGTTAGCCTTCTCGCTGGGGGAAAGCTGGGGAGGGAGGGACCCAAGGGACCCCTTGCGAGCGTGAGAAGCCGAAGAAGTTGGACACTTCTCCGGCTTCCGGCTTAGAAGTGGGGTGGTGTTGCTCCTGAGGTAGGTGACGCAGGAGCAACCCGATGGGTAGAGCCCCCCACTGGCGAGGGGGCAGGAGGAGTTTTACTACTCGTCGATCCGGCCACAACTGGAGAAACAGACGGGGCTAGCACAGGTGTTGTAGCAGCAGCATAGGAAGATGTCATTCTCACAGGATGGAGGCGGTCGTATTTCCTCTTGGCCTCAGTATAGGTTAGTCGGTCCAGGGTCTTGTATTCCATGATTTTACGCTCTTTCTGGAAAATTCGGCAGTCTGGTGAGCAAGGTGAATGGTGCTCCCCGCAGTTGACACAGATGGGAGACTGGGCACATGGAGTATTGGGATGTGATGGGCGTCCGCAATCTCGACATGTGAGGCTGGAAGTGCAGCGAGAAGACATATGGCCGAACTTCCAGCACTTCAAGCACCGCATCGGGGGAGGGATATAGGGCTTAACGTCACATCGGTAGACCATCACATTGACTTTTTCCGGTAATGTATCCCGTTCGAAGGCCAAGATGAAGGCACCGGTAGCAATCTGATTTTCCTTCGGACCCCGATGAACGCGCCGGACGTAATGTACACCTCGGCGCTCTAAATTGGCGCGCAGCTCTTCATCAGACTGCAAAAGAAGATCCCTATGGTAAATAACTCCCTGGACCATATTTAAACTCTTATGGGGTGTGATCATAACGGCAACATCCCCCAACTTGTCACAAGCGAGTAACCGTTGTGACTGGGCAGAGGATGCCGTTTGTATCAGGACTGACACAGAGCGCATTTTTGACAAGCCCTCCACCTCCCCAAACTTGTCCTCTAAATGCTCGACGAAGAACTGAGGCTTTGTGGAGAGAAAAGACTGCCCATCAACCCTCGTACAAACTAAGAAGCGAGGCGAATAACTGCTACTGCCATCCTGAGACTTATGTTCCTCCCACGATGTGGCCAGGGAGGGGAACGTTTTCGGATCGTATTTCTGAGCGTTAAACTGAGCCCGAGAACGCTTAGAGACTGCTGGCAGCTGGCCACCAGTGAGAGACGATGTACCACGCTTCATTGTGTGTCATCTGCCCTGATGCCACCCCCCTACTCCGACCAAGGGCCCTCCCCACGGGCACCACCCAGCCATGGCAAGAGCCACCTGGCAGGATGGCTGTTGCCGGGAGTCCCGATACCCCAGGAGGATAGGCATCTACTCCTTGGCATACGTGGGGAGTTAACGGTGCAGGCATCAGTAAAGCGATCCCTGTGTTGTCAGGGGGCTACAACCAACAGGGTACATGGTGGCCCCACCACAACGGACTGGCTACCGTGCTGGATGTTAGGTAACATGTGGTCCATGGTCGCTGTCGGTGCAGAAAGAGTCACTGCACAGTGCAAGGTGTTATCTGCACGCAGAAAAAGAGTCATGCCCAAGAGATGGAGAGCAGACAGGACTGCAGTTCAATGGTGTATAAGCTGGCGAAAGGTCTGATCGCAAGATGGACACAATGCACCAAGTAAGGCGCCCTTCCCCAATCGGCTCGCTCTTCGGAAAATTTTGAGAGATGGAGGTCAAACCCAACAGGGGACCGTCATATAAGGCGGAAAAGTTTGAGACTCCTTTTAGTCGCATCTTACGACAGGCAGGAATACCGCGGGCCTATTCTAACCCCCGAACCCGCAGGCTTACAATTATAACATTATGTATGTATGTATGTATGTTTGGTTGGTTGATTTATTTACACATTCAGAAATTCTTCTATGGAAAAGGAGTTGACACCCAAATACAATTTCAATTTGTGATTGAAGTTGAATTTAACATCTACTAGATTCTTCACATCACTCGGTAAGTAATCAAAGATTCTCTGGCTGAATATTCCGAACTGTGTGGTACTAGGACTGAGTGATGCACAATGTATCACTTCTCTTTCTACTATTTTTATGAATGTTACTGTTGTTTTCTAATTGACTACAGACTTCATAAGTGTGTAAATGTACAGTGAGTTATTTTAGTTTCATATCAGTGATATACATGAAAAGAATACTAACAGCAGACATAATTTAAGTTCCCTTTAAAAAGTTCTTTTAGTGCTATGCCAAATTTGCCAAAACACACAGTTTCTTGGTCTGAAGAGTATACAAGTAAGGAACAGTAAATATTTCAGACAGATGCATATAGTATCAATAATATTAGTCAGAAATAACCAAATTGTCATTTTACAATGTTTGGAATGCAAAACAAATTTTTCTTTTCTATTTAGACTGGCGAGTTTCTCTAATGTAGATGGTACCATTTGTTGCTCTTTGATATTATTTTTTTTTCTGTAGGTACACAATTTGCTAAGATGCACCATTAGAGTGGAACTCTGCATGTTGCAGCTATGAGAACATTTTTCACACGTCAACTGTGCTCCAGCACTGAATTGACAGTGGTGTCATACTTCAATCTCAAAAGACAGGGTCCAATTCCACCATTATATGCAATAATGATACTGGTTAAAGATTTTTAAAAAAATGGAAAGTGCTTTAAAGCAAGAGGCAATAGATTGGTCCAGGACTTTTCAAAACACATAAATAATACAGATAAAATTCTGTAACTTGTAGCATCCAAATATACTTGTAAACTTAATACTTCTAACAACTGATCAAATGTATATACTGGGTGGTTATAATTAAACTGCTGCTACTTACAGGGGTCCAATGTGGGGTATAATTATCGTATGGTATCTAAAGTTGGTTGATATGATGTGTTAATGTTGTTGTTGTTGTGGTCTTGAGTCCGAAGACTGGTTTGATGCAGGTCTCCTGCTACATTAATCTGTGCAAGCCTCTTCACTTCCAAGCAACTACGGCAACCTACATCTCTCTGAATCTGCTTACTGTATTTATCTCTTGGTCTCCCTCTATGATTTTTACACCCCATGCTACCCTGCAGTACTAAATTGGTGATCCCTCTTGACGTTTCAAGATATGTCTACCAACTGATCCTTTCTTATAGTCAGGTTATACTACAAATTTCTTTTCCTCCCCAATTCTATTCAGTGCCTCCTCATTAGTTGTGTGATCTACCCATCTAATCTTCAGCATTCCAATGCAGCAACACATTTTAAAAACTTCTATTCTCTTCCTGTCTAAACTGTTTATGTTGTGTCACAGCCAAACACCACACTTGCTAGGTGGTAGCCTTTAAATCGGCCGCGGTCCGGTAGTATATGTCGGACCCGCGTGTCGCCACTATCAGTGATTTGCAGACCGAGCGCCGTCACACGGCAGGTCTAGAGAGACTTCCTAGCATAGCCTTCAGCTACATTATTTGATACGACCTAGGAAGGCGCCAGTATCCATACTATTGATATTGTGAATCATGTACAGTAAAGAGCGATGTTCTCCATTAATCGATTAAAGTTAAGTATTCCACCAGCTACATCCGTTTTTCTCAATTCTAATTCCCTTGTCATGTTCCAGACCTCACGCCAGCCTGCGTGAGCTAAAACGCATGCATATCGGGCTCCTTTAGCAATTCGGTGTTGGCTCTTCTGCCAGCCACAACATTGGCGACGAGGCAAAACTACGTTCTTATCGATATTGCTCTGATTTACTTGTGTAATGGCTTCGCCACAATCTCCAGATGTACTGTCCGAATTTTATCGCTTACCGAATCAGCATACGCAGCCCTTACTCGATGCCCTTGGACAGCTCGTCCAGGGTCAACGTGCGATGCAAAACGATGCGGCAGCAGCCGCTCCACCGCTAACACAGCCACAACACGCTGTTGCACCCACTTTTCGACCTTTTGATGTTGCACTGGAAAGCTGCACGGAGTGGTCACGCCAATTTGGATTCCATCTCGCCGCCTACAGAATTCTAGGTAACGAGCGGCACCCTTTTCTCCTTTCCTCTGTCGGGGTACAAACGTACTGTGTGATAGTCAAATTATTTCCCCGACGCGATGTAACAACTCTCTCCTACAAAGAAATATTGTCTGCATTAGATACATATTTCAAAGAATCAGTCAATGTAGTTGCAAAACGGTATACCTTCTTCCGTACAAAACATACGGCAGGTCAGACTAATCGGGAGTGGGTTGCAAGGCCTTACTAGGGATTGTGCTTTTGAGTGTCAATGTGGACTCCCTTATTCAGATATTATAGTATGTGATGCAATTGCACAGAACGTTTCTGATGTTCGTATAAGGGAACAGATTTTGATACTAGTAATTCCCTCCCTTCAACAAGTGATGGACATATTGGATCGGCAGGACACACTTGACTTTGATCAGGAATCATTTGAAACTTCGTCAGAAGTGTGTCAGGTTAACCGGCCCACCGGGCGAGCAAATGCAGTGATCAGATCATGCCCACTGTGTGCTACTAAACATTCGCGTGAGAATTGCCCGTCACGCCAAGCTATTTGCTTTTATTGTAATAAGAAAGGACATGTTCAGAGTGTTTGCCGGAAAAAGCTCAGATCGGAAGCTCAAAACCGTTCCAGGCCCTTTGCTTCGCGCCGGAATCGGAATCGAACCAAGGATACTGAGGCTCGCGAAACTTCGCCCATGGAAATTCATGTAGTTCATTCCACTCCGCCCAGTGCCACTCTCTCTAACAGTGACTGTGTTCGTCCCAAAAATATTGGGCGTCGACATCACCGGAACTCCCGTCAAGTCACAAGTGATTTTGTACCACTGTCAGTTCACGTTGCACGGGACAGTCGCTCTTGTTGTCAGCAGGACAATAAACTTTTTGTAGACTTGGGCATTAACGGCAAAGTGATACCATTCCAGCTCGATATCGGAGCTGCAGTTTCACTGATCAATCAAGACACTTACAAACTGCTGGGCACCCCTCCGTTGCGTGCCACAAATGTTAAGTTAAGTAGTTATTCAGGTCAAGGTATCCCTGTGTTAGGACAGTGCAGCCTTCTTGCAACATACAAAGGACAAACAAAACTTGTGTCATTTTACGTCCTTTGTTCTTCTTCTGCAGTGAACTTGTTTGGTTTCGATTTATTTCAGTTGTTTAACTTGTCTATAGTAAATCAGGTCCTATCAGTGAATCAGACTGTGCCTTCAGACAGTATTTCTCGTCTATGTGAAGAATTTGCAGACATTTTTGCACCAGGCCTTCGTTGCGCTAGGAACTATAAAGTACATTTGGAACTGAAAGTAAACGCGCAACCGAAATTTTTCAGAGCGCGCAATCTTCCCCACGCATTGCGAGATGAGGTTGCAAAAAACTTTACACGATTTGGAATCACAAGATGTAATTGAACGTGTGCAGGCTTCTCTCTGGGCATCACCTTTAGTAATTTTGCCAAAACCTTCCAGAAAGTTGAGACTGTGTGGACTTCAAGGAAAAAGTGAATCCACAACTAGTGATTGCAACTTTTCCTTTGCCCCGCCCGGAAGATTTTTTCGACAAACTGTGCCCGGGTAAATATTTTTTGATGTTGGACCTCGCAGATGCGTACTTGCAAATACCGGTGGACAAAGAATCCCAGCACCTTTTGGTGGTTAACACGCATCTTGGGTTGTATCAATTCAACCGACTCCCATTCAGGTGTGCATCCGCCCCTGCATTGTTTCAGCAATATCTACAAACTGTTTGTGCGTTGGTCCCTACCACAGCAAATTATCTGGGTGATATTGTGATCTCCGGAAACACGGAAGAAGAACATTTGGCTAATCTCAGAACATTATTTCAGGTCTTGCGACAAAATGGTCTTCGCTTGCAGAAGGACAAATGTGTGTTTTTTGCTTGGGACTTGCCATACTTGGGACATGTACTCAATGCCCAAGGCATACATCCCAGTCCAACGCACCTCCGTGCCATACGAGACTTGCCTTCGCCGCACAATTTGAAGCAGCTACAGAGTGTGCTGGGAAGAATCAACTATTATAATAAATATTTGCCGCACGCCTCTTCCATTTCAGCTCCGCTTCATCGCTTACGCCGTAAGGGTGTTCTGTTCATCTGGATTGGCATTGCTTTCCAATACTTGCCTTACGTCATTCGATCCCCGGAAGACCCTCTTGTTGATGGTGGATGCATCGGATTTCGGGATCGGTGCTGTGCTTGCGCACAAAGATGGATCGCACGACGCCCTATTGCCTTTGTATCCAAATTGCTCTCGTCTGCTCAAAGAAATTATTCACAGATCGAGAAAGAAGCATTGGCTCTCGTATTTGGTGTTACAAAGTTTCAGGATTTCTTGCATGGTCATCACTTTACCATAATCACAGAGCACAAACCTTTGACATCGCTTTTTCATCCGACCAAGCTTGTACCTCCACCTACAGTGCAGAAATTCTTTCGCTGGTCTATTTTCCTCTGCAGTACTGCTACGGTATCTTGTATCAGTCCACTGCTAAGCACGGAAACGTCGATGCATTGTCCCGCTTGCCTGTTGATGAGAATAGGGCATTCGATTCCTCCAAACTTGCTTGCATGTTCATTGATGCGGAAACCGATGACGTGGTCGAACCGTTTCCAATTGATTTTCGTCGGGTAGCTACAGCCAAAGCTGCCAACCCTGTCCTTGCTCCCATTCTGTATTTTGTTGCTACGCAATGGCCTTGTCAAAGTCACGGATCGAGGACCCGTTGGTTCGCTGATTTTTTGCTCACAAGGAGAGACTTTTTGTATGACGTGGTGTTTTGCTGTTGCGTTCTGATGATGATCAGTCCAGGGTCGTGGTACCACGTTCGTTACAGTCCTCTGTCTTACAGCTTCTCCACCAAGGACATTGGGGTATAGTGAGAACGAAACAACTTGCTCGTCAGCACTGTACTTGGTTCGGAATCGATGCCACGGTTACGAATATGTGCTCTTCTTGCGTGGTGTGTGCCAAACAACAATCAGCACCACCGCAGAAATTCTTTGCATGTCCGAAAGCGACTTCCCCTTGGCAACGCTTACACATCGATTTTGCTGGTCCATTCTGGAATGCTCGATGGTTGGTTGCGGTAGATTCATTCAGTAATTTTCCTTTTGTTGTCCGGATGTCTTCCACGACGTCATCTGCCACCATCCAAGTGTTATTCGCTATCCTTTGCATTGAAGGTCTTCCACAGACTATTGTTTCCGACAATAGCCCACAATTCATGTCCGCAGAATTTCAGTCATTCTGCAAGGCCAATGGTATTCAACATCTGACATCCGCGCCGTTTTCGCCACAGTCAAATGGTGCTGCTGAACGATTGGTCAGGACTTTCAAGTCACAGATGTTGAAGTTGAAAGAGTTGCATTCTCGGGAGGACGCGTTATTGCTCTTTTTGTCCTCGTATCACTCTCAGCCCCGAGATGGTCGCTCGCCGGCTGAGTTGCTCCACGGTCGCCCTCATCGAACCTTGATGTCTTTGCTACATCTGCCGCATCAGGTTCCTGTGCAGCGGCAGACACCTGCTTTTGCTCCAGGCGACGTTGTCTACTATCGCCACTATTGAGATTCAAGGCGTTGGCTCGAAGGGCGCATTCTTCGCTGCCTCGGACGCGCTATGTATCTGGTTTTGGGGGCCTCTGGTGAGATGCGTCGGCATCTCAATCAGCTGCGCCTCTGTCGTCGCACAGGATCTGCCGCTCGCCGTCTGCTTTTAGCGACAGTGCCGTTCGGTCAGCTCCCTGGGGACCCATCTCTTGGCTTGCCTCAGCCCCAGGTGTTACCGATGCTGCCTTCCATTTTGCCTCATGGCGACGCGCCGGCGACGCCCACAGTGGACGCATCGCTGCAACTGCCGGGGGCCTCCCTGAGTCAAGTGCCGCCGATCGCTTCCCGTGACCAGTTGTCCTCCGAGATGGAACTCTTGACCACTCCGGACCACATATCGTCTTCTCCCGTCGGGTGACCCGGCCTGATGGAGGTCGAGCCTTCGGCCCCTCCTGTCTCTCTACGGGCGCATACACCGCATGTTGGCGTGCACCCTGGAGCAGGTTTTCAGGCGTTTCCTCGCTCCCCGCGGTCCAAATGGCAGGGTGCGGGTGGCACAGCCTCACCTGTTGTTAGGCTCCCCACCTCATCACATACAACATGGGGTCCTCCCCACGGCGGGCGGAAGCCTTATGCCACAACCGTACTCCGATTTGCGAGTGAGGAATGTGGTGTCACTGCCAGACACCACACTTGCTACCTGGTAGCTTTTAAATCGGCCGCGGCCTGGTAGTGTACGTCGGACCCGCGTGTCACCACTATCAGTGATTGCAGACCGAGCGCCGCCACACGGCAGGTCTAGAGAGACTTCCTAGCACTCGCCCCAGTTGTACAGCCGACTTTGCTAGCGATGGTTCATTGACTTCTACGCTCTCATTTGCTGAGATGACAGTGTAGCATAGCCTTCAGCTACGTTATTTGCTACGACCCAGCAAGGCGCCATGATCAGTTTCTATTGATATTGTAAATCATGTACCATCAAGAGCGACGTTCGTCATTAATGGATTAAAGTTAAGTATTCCACCAGCTACACCCGTTTTTCTCAATTCTAATTACCTTGTCATGTTCCAGACCTCACGCCAGCCAGCGTGAGGTAAAACGCGTGCATTTCAGCCTCCTATAGTAACACAGTGTTGGCTCTTCTGCCAACCACAACAGTTTATTGTATATGTTTCAGTTCCATACATGTCTACACCCCACATAAATACTTTCAGAAGAGACTTTCTGACACTTAAGTCTATACTCAATGACAACAAATTTCTCTTCTTAAGATAGGCTATTCTTGCCATTGTCAGTCTATATTTTATATCCCCTCTACTTTGAGTATCATCAGTTATTTTGCTGCCCAAATAGCTAAACTCATCTACTACTGTAAGTATCTTATTTCGTAATCTGATTTAATTCAACTACTTTCATTATCCTTGTTTTGCTTTTGTTGATGTTCATCTTATATCCTCCTTTCACGACACTGTCAATTTTGTTCAACTGCTCTTCCAAGTCCTTTGCCGTCTCTGACAGAATTACAATGCATTTGGCAAACCTTTCAGTTTTTAGTTCTTCTCTCTAAAACTCCCTGAACCTTAATTCCTACTCCAATTTTTTCTTTGGTTTCTTTTACTTCTTGATCAGTGTACATATTGAATAGCTCTGGGGATAGGCTACAATGCTGTCTCACTCCCTCCTCAACCACTGCTTGTCTTTCATGCCCCCTCGACTCTTATAACTGCAGTCTGGTTTTCTGTACAAACTGTAAACATCTGCTAGCCGAAGTAGCCAAGTGGTTCTAGTCTGAAACCACAGGACCGCTACGGTCGCAGGTTTGAATCCTGCCTTGGGCTTGGCTGTGTATGGTGTCCTTAGGTTAGTTAGGTTTAAGTGGTTCTAAGTTCTAGGGGACTGATGACCTCAGAAGTTAAGTCCCATAGTGCTCAGAGCCATTTTTTTTGTAAACATTTTTTTTGTAAACAGCCTTTCACTCCCTGTATTTAACCTCTGTCACCTTTAGAATTTGAAAGAGGTTATTCTAGTCAACATTGCCAAGAGCTTATCTAGGTCTACAAATGCTATAAACATAGGTTTGGCTTTCCTTAACCTATCTTCTAAGATAAGTCATAGCGTCAGTATTGCCTCGCATGTTCCTACATTCCCTGATCTTCCTTGAGGTCGACTTCTACCACTTTCTCCATTTGTCTGTAAAGAATTTGTGTTAATATTTTGTAACCGTGGCTTATTAAACTGATTGTTCAGCGATTTTCACACCTGGCAGCACCTGCTTTCTTTGGTACTGGAATTATAATATTCTTCTTGAAGTCCAAGGCTGTCTCGCCTGTCTCACAGATCTTGCTCACTAAATGGAAGTGTTTTGTAATGGCTGGCTCTCCAAAGGCTTCCATATTTCCAACAGAATGGTGTTTATGCCTGTGTTTCGACTTCGGTCTTTCAGTGTTCTGTGAAATTCTTCACACAGTATTGTATCTCCCATCTCCTCTTCATCTATATCCTCTTCCATTTCCATAATACTGCCCTCAAGTACATCTCCCTTGATAGACCCTCTATATACTCCTTCCACCTTTCAGCTTTCTCTTATTTGCTTAGTACTGGTTGTCAATCTGAGCAGTTGATATTCATACAGCTTTTTTTTTCCACCAAAGGTCTCTTTAATTTTCTGCTAGGTGGTGTCTATTTTACCCCTAGTGATGTATGCTTCTAAATCCTTACATTTGATCCCTAGCCATTCTTGCTTAGCCATTTTGCACTTCCTTTCAATCTCATATTTTATACATTTGTATTCCCTTTTGCCTACTTCATTTACTGTATTTTTATATTTTCTCCTTTCATCAACTAAATTCAGTGTCTCTTGTGTAATCCAAAGATTATTACTAGGCCACATCTTCTTACCTACTTGATCCTATGCTGCCTTCACTATTTCATCTCTTAAAGCCGTCAATTCTTCTTCTAATGTATTCCTTTCCCCTGTTCTTGTCAAACGTTCCCTATTACTCACACTCAAATTCTCTATGAACTCTGTTTTTTTTCAGTTTATCCAGGTCCCATTTCCTTAAATTCCTACCTTTTTGCAGTTTCTTCAGTTTTGATCTACAGTTCATAACCAATAAATTGTGATCAGAGTTCACATCTCCCCCTGGAAATGCCATACAATTTAAAACTTGGTCCCTAAATCTCTGCCTTACCATTGTATGATCAATCTGAAACCTTCTGGTGTCTCCCGGTATCTGTATTAATGTGGAATCAATTTATGATGGAAAGAAAATCAGTACCAATTTTGGACATCAGATTTGAACCTGGAAAATAATCAGTGCCAATTTTGGCCATCAGATTTGAACCCCATTTTTTTCCATAGTAAATTGATTCCACATTAATACAGATACCTGGAGACACCGGAAGGTTTCAGAATGATTATACAATGGTAAGACAGAGATTTTAGGGACCAGGTTTTAAATTGTAAAACATTTCCAGGGGGCGGATGCAGACTCTGACCACAATTTATTGGTTATGAACTGTAGATTAAAACTGAAAAAACTGCAAAAAGGAATTTGAGAGTGAGTAATAGGGAATGACTGACAAGAACAGGGGAAAGGAATACAGTAGAGGAAGAATGGGTAGCTTTGAGGGATGAAGTAGTGAAGGCAGCAGAGGAACAAGTAGGTAGAAAGACGAGGCCTATTATAAATTCTTTGATAACAGAAGAGATACTGAATTTAGTTGATGAAAGGAGAAAATATAAAAATACAGTAAATGAAGCAGGCAAAGGGGAATACAAATGTCTAAAACATGAGATTGACAGGAAGTGCAAAATGGCTAGAGATAATTGCAACTATTTGACACTTTTATTAATCCAAAATCATTACTGTTGTAACCCTTAGTGTGAGCATGTGTAATCCAACAGCACGCACTACAAGTGCCTCCACGGCTGATCTAGAGAGGACCGACTGTGCAAAAAGCTCTGTGTCTTGTGCACAACAACCTAATGTCAGCCTGGCACTTATGTTTGCTTATTGTAGGCTCACCTAAGAGACTGTATATTGATGTATTCTATATTTATGAGACTTTATACCGTTCTATACTTCATTTAGAGTTTTTGCAGATCTGTTCATGTGGAAGCAGAATAAAATTTGGTTTGCTTGACTTCTAATATTGTGTAATGTGGTGTCTTGACAATGAGTGTGGAATTCTTGAGGAGTTCTTCAATCTCTTGTTGAACACCAGCCGGTCAATAGTTGTAAAAAATGACATTTCGCAGAACCCATAGAAATTCTGGTTGTATGTAAAGGCTGTTAATGGGATCCACGTTAGTGTCCAGTCCCCAGTGAATGAAGCAGGAACTGAAATTGAGGGCGGCAAAGCAAAAGCTGCAGTACTTAATTCCATTTCCAAATAATACTTTTCATAGGAAAACCCAAGAGAATTGCCCCAGTTTTATCCTCATAACACTGGAAAGATGAGCAAAATAAGTAGTAGTGTCAGTGGCGTTGACAGACAGCAGACATTGTTAAAACTGAACAAAGCTGCAGAGCCCAATGGAACCCCTATTAGATTCTATGCTGAATTTGGGGCTAAGTTAGCCCCTCTTCTAACTGTAATCTATTGTATTTCCCTTGAACAAAATATTGTGCCCAGTTTTTAGAAAAAGGCACAGGTCACACACCTGTCTACAAGAAGGGTAGTAAAAGTAATCCACAAAACTACTGTCCAATATCCTTGACATCAATTTGCTGTAGAATCTTAGAACATATCTTGAGCCTCAAACATCATGGGGTATCTTGAACAGAATGAACTCCTCAATGCCAACAAACATGGATTTTGAAAACATTGATCATGTGAAACCCAACGCACTTTTTTCTCACGACATACTAAAAGCTTTGTACCAAGGAAACCAGATAGATGCAGTGTTTCCTGATTTCTGAAAAACATTTGATTCAGTAGTGCACCTACACTTATTGTCAAAAGTATGATCTTATAGGGTACCAAGTGAAATTTGTGACTGAACTGACGACTTTTTGGTAGGGAGGACATAGCATGTTAGTTCGGACGGAGAGTCACCATCAGATGTAGAAGTAGCTTTAGATGTGCTCTAGGTAAGTATGTTGGGACCCTTGTTGTTCGTGTTGTATATTAATGACCCCTTGCAGACAATATTCATAGTAAAATCAGACTTTTTGCAGATGATACTGTTACTTATAATGAAGCACTATCTGAGAGAAGCTGCATAAACATTTAGTCAGATCTTGATAAGTTTTCAGTGTGGTGCACAGATTGGCAACTTGCTCTAAATGTTCAGGAAAGTAAAATTTCTCCACTTGACAAAACAAAAACAAAAACCATAGTATCCTGTGACTATAATGTCAATCAGGGATATGAAATAGAATGATGAAATGTGTTCAGTCATGGATAAAGCAATGGTAGACTTCAGTTTATTGGTAAAATACTGGGGAAGTGCAATCAGTCCACAAGAGAGATTGCTTACAAATCACTTGTGCAACCCATCATAGAATATATCTCAAGTGTGTGGGACCTGTACCAGATATGACTAACAGGGGTATTGAATGTATACAGAGAAGGGCAGCAGGAATGGTCACAGGTTTGTTTAATCCATGGGAGAGTGCCACAGAGATACTGAAGGAAATGAACTGGCAGACTCTTGAGCACAGATGTAAACTAGCCTGAGAGTCTATTAACAAAATTTCAAGAATTGGCTTTAAATGATTACTCTAGGGATATAGTACAACCACCTAAATATCACTCACACAGGGATCATGAGGATAGGATTAGAATAATTACTGCAAGCACAGAGGCATTCAAACAATCATTCGTCCTACACTCCATATGTGAATGGGGCTGGAAGAAACTCTAATAACTAGTAAAATGGGATGTACCCTGTATTATGCACATCATGACGGTTTGCACAGTATAGATGTAGATACAGGCATAGGTGTGAAGCAGTTTCCATTGCTTGATCTCCTCCTTGGCCACTGTTAATTAGCTCAAGGAGGAGGACAACATTGTAGTCATGCAACCGAGGCCTCCACGCTGCATGGGGTAATGTTGTGCTAAGCAGCAACAGCAGACAGCGTCTTAACACTGGGCATGTGGTCCTCTGCTGTCATGCCCTTACAGTTTTGTTCAACATGGGCAGGCTGTGTGCCCAAATCACTGGGTGATGTGCAACCACTGTAGAAAAAAGGGACATTTTGTGTCTCTGTGCAACTTTCAATCTACTTCAACAGACACAAACAAGGATATGAACAGTATTTTCCAAGTGATGGTAGCCTCAAACAAACTCTACATTGAAGTATGTGTGATGAACAAGATGATAAAAATGCAAGTGGACACATGTGCAGCATTGACTCTTTTAAATTCCAAAACATGTACGGATTTTGGATCACTGACATTGTCCCCTACCTCTCATTGGACGGTGAGTTATAACACACAACAAATACCCATATTGAAACAGGTTCCTACTTCCATAGTGTACAAAATAACTGTTCAGCTTTTGATCTCTCTAGTAGTGGATGACACCAACACTACTTCTACATCTACATCTATATCTGCGTGATTACTTTGCCATTCACAATGAAATGCCTGGCAGAGGGTTCAAAGAACCACCTCCAAGCTGCCTCTCTACCATTCCGCTCTCGAACAGTGCGTGTGTACATTCACAGTCTATTATCGATACCTTTTCTTTGCCCTGTCTGGGTGAACTCTTAGCATGGCTTTCTGGGGACTAATATTTTTCCACAATAGACTTGTCAGAAGCCTATTTGCAACTGCAGCATCTGTCTCAATTCTGAAGTCTCTCATACTGGTGTCAAGCCTTTATGCCAGCACGCTGACGCCATTTCAGATTTGCTGTGTCCAACTAATTTCAAACACTTGCAAGCCTTTCTTGGAAAGATTACACACTACCATAAATTTCTTCATGGTGCAGCCACACCAGCTCAGCCACTTCATGCTCTCTTACATAAAGTGTTCCTTTTGACTGGTTGCTCACCTGTGAGCATGATTTTACCCTATTAAGGTCCAAATTATGCTCACCACCTTGTTTGTATACCTTCAAAACAGGCCAACATCTTGTTTTGTCTACAGACACCTATCAGTACGGCCTCGGGGCCATTCTCGCACACAGAGATGCAGACGGTTCACGATGAACTGTTTTGTTTTCATTTGGACGTTGAAGCCCAAAACACCTCAAATGTTTTTCCCATTAGCAGTTCTCAGATTCTGGCAGCTGCTGCGGCCAGTCCTATCTTACGTCAGTACAGATGGCCAGATAAACCACCGGGCTGAGCATTGGATCCTGTGCATAATTATTGTGCAGTTACCTTTGCCAGATAAAGTGGTACATCACCTGCAGCACACGGCTCTGCTTTTTTCATGCTGTAGCTGTGAGACTTATTTCTGATCCAGATCACAACACACTAATCCAAATGCTCCTTCTCGATTGCTGACTGGCCCAAATCCAGCATTTGATAAGGACGAGCTGTCGTGCTTCCATTTAGACATCAAAGCCCAAACCGTGTGGATGGTCTTCTCATTACCAGTTCTCTGATTTCAGCAGCTAACGTGGCTGATCTTATGTCAGCATAAATGGCTCGTTTAACCACTGGTCCAAGCATTAGATCTTTTGCATAATTATTAGGTTCTCTGCCAACACCTATCAGTTCTTAACGCTTTGTTACTCTCGGTAACAGAAGAGTCGATGCACGGGGTTGTGATCCCATCTGCACTGTCGTGGGATGTCGTGCACCTTCACCATCTGGATCATTGTGTGTTTCTCATAAAAAATTGCTGGCCCACAACCACGTGTTTCGGCTGTGTATTGACACGAGATCACGTGTGTATGACACATCGTCTGCAGTGGGTCATCCATCAAGTGCAGCAATGGCCCTCTCTTTCCCTCTGGACCACCTCCCAGAGTCTCTGGATGGTGATATTGTGGCTCCATTCCTTCCCTCCTTTTGGATTGTAGTAGTTTATGCTTTCTCAAAATTTCTTTATGTCATTTGTTGCCTGTCCACATCCACAGCATCTACGGTCATGGCCTTTTTATGTTTTGATTTTTCTCCTTATGAGGATTGCTGTATATGCTTGTGCTGGATAATGGCCCACAGTCTGTGTCTCAAGATTTTGAAGATTTTTGTACAAAGACTCG
The DNA here is from genome assembly GCF_023897955.1 of Schistocerca gregaria. Lineage (NCBI taxonomy): Eukaryota > Metazoa > Arthropoda > Insecta > Orthoptera > Acrididae > Schistocerca > Schistocerca gregaria. The sequence goes on from NC_064922.1 coordinate 955,142,261, forward strand.
CATCCGGCATTTTACAGGCCCCTCCCTTTCACCCCCAGCCAAACGGAGAGGCAGAGCGGCTGATCCGTACATTCAAAACTTGCTCGAGAAAATATATCTCTCAATCTTCTCCCGAGGAAGCCCTCGACAGGTTCTCGCATCCGTATAGGATCACTCCAGTTGGCAACCGTAGCCTGGTGGAGCTCCTCCGCAGCTGCCAGTCCCGTACAGTGCTCCACCTTCTCTGGCCGACACCCGGCCACCGGCAGACGCCTGCCTTGCCGTACGGACCCACGGTTTTGGCCGGCACCCTAAATGGATACCGGCAGTCATCCGTCAGTGCTGACGCTGCCACCTCTATGCCGTGCACACCTCTGACGGCTGGTGACACCATGACCAGCGCTTGCCGTGTGAGTCTGTAGATCCCTCCGTCTCCACCAGCTGCACTGCCTCCTGTGGTGCAGCGCACGCCTCTAGCGACTCTGGCGCCACCAGTGCTCTGGGTGCCACCGCTGCCAAGTGACAGGCAGCCTCTATCTCCACAGTCCCTGTTGCCTCTGCCTCCTTGCCACCTTCCCTGCTGCCTCTACTGCCAAGTGCCTGCCCTGATGACAAGACAGATACAGCTCCATCACCACCTGTGCTCTCTTACGGCCTTTTTCGGGGGGAGCGAGTGCCCACGTCTGTCTGTGCCCACGAGATTTCAGACCACATTCTCCTGTGACAGCGTAACACTTGCTCCAGCAGTTGTTACCTACAGATGAAGACGTGGACATATCCAAAGTGAACACTTTTCCCCATGGGGGAAGGAGTATTGTAATCCTACAATGTCAGCGTGCACAATCAAACTGTGCACGATACAAGCACCTCCGTGGTCGGTCTCGAGAGGTCACCTCACAACTCAGACAGACTGTGCGACAAGCATTTTGCCGTGTGCACGACGACCCGATATGAGTCCACTGTGCTGGGCCCTCGGTCTCACTTATTTCTACTTTCTTATTCTATGCTCACCAATGAGACTGTATATTGATGTGTTCTATAGTTATGAGGCTTTGTACTGTTCTACACTCCCATCTATACTTCATTCGGAGTTATTCTGAAAACAGAATAAAACTTGGTTGATGTTACTTCTGATATTGTGTGTATACAATGTTACAACAATTACTTTAAAGTTTTATTTGAAAAATGTGTACTTGTAATTCTAAAATACGTCAGAATATAATTCTTTTAAGCTAAACCATGTTAACAGCTTTTCAGATTTTACATTTTTATAATTACAATACGCCCATTTTTCTCATGACATCATTGAGCGAAAAACTTTTTTAAATCTTCTCAATTTATACTGTTTTCATCAATTTATGTTGCTTCTCCACAGCATAATGTAAGTTGTATTTCTACACTTTTACTGTATGTCTCTCATCTTCTACAATAAAAAACAAAAATATCTACATGTCCATAGTATTACGTAGGAACGTCTGGAAGTTTCAGACACTGTTGATAATGGCCTAATATAAAGGCTGAAACCAGTTGGGTGAACTTGATAAATTTCTGGAAAAACAACTGGAACAGTGTTTCATGAATTAAAGTGAGCTTTGCTTAGACACAGAGCTTATATACAATGAAATTATTAGATTTCTTTGTTGACTGAGAAGAATTTATGTGGGTTATGCAAATACTTACCACCATAAGCTGAAAGTCAAAATCATTTCATCATGAACCGTTCTCTGCGTTTCCTCCTTGTCTGTAGTGCATTCCTTTTGAAATTCCCACTTCGCCCTCTGCTGTTTTCTTACCCTAGCCAAAAGGCGTTGTGGCATTGCTGTGGCCGGCTGCCTGCCGTGTTTGCGGGAGGAGGACTCTGATTGTGGAGTGAGAGTGTACAGGAGGCGATGCCGTTTTGTTGATGGTTTGGCATGACTCATGTCAGGTGAGATGCATCATTAAAGCCATGATAGCAGCCAATGTTACTGTCGTGGTCACAGGTGGATCGAAAGGGATGAGGCCTGGTTGTCAATTGAAACTCATATCCTACGGATGTCATCGGACTTAAAGTAAGACATTTTGACCATTATTTGCGCCATTTGCAAGGAACCGGGAATTCCGGCGTCTGCAGTAATTCGGCAAAGATTATCTTTGTTTATTCCGTGTGTAAATGATTGAACAAGGAGCAGTTTATTTAATGCTCACCTATGCTCATGTTCTGCCTGTGCTACTTGTGAGTGTAAACTTGACTCTCACCTTTGTCTGTTGATTTTAAGCGCATTGTGTAAAACTGAATCCAAGTAGTGACTTTCAATTAGTTAGCTGGATTCCTTCTTTCCTTTTCATGATGCGTGTTAATGGCAAAGTAGAATTGTAGACCTTAACTTGCTACATCATTTGGGTGGCATCAATAACACAGCCTAACCTGTTAACTAATTAGTGCTTGTGATAAACAAAGGTGTTTAAGTGTGTATCTTTAAAATATTATCTGAAATGTGTCAATGATTTATGTTGCGCCAGTTGATTCTGGCATATGAACAGAAGTGTCGGCACGCCTGCCGTGTAAGGGAATCCTGGTAGATTTGATTGCTTTGGAAACTTTAATTGAGACAGAAACTAGTGTGCTTTAGTCCTGTCTTGGATTAAGGCTATATTCAAGCCCTGGCATTTGTACTGCAAGCTGCAATGTCATCCTGTTGTTTCATGGCATATGAATCAGAATTTATGATGGTTCCACTTGGCATGATGTCCACAAGCAAGAGTCCTTCGGAATTGAAAAACACCATAGTCATAACTTTTCCAGCAGAAGGTGTGGTTTTGAATTTTTTTTTTCTTGGGTGAATTTGCATGATGCCACTCCATTGATTGCCTCTTCGTCTCTGGTGAAAAATGATGGATCCATGTTTCATCACCTGTCACAATTCTTCCAAGAAATTCGTTTCCACCGTTCTCAAACTGTTCCAAAAGTTTGGTGCGTACTGTTTTTCTTGTTACTTTGTGAGCCACTGTCAACATCCTGGGAACCCACCTGGCACAAACTTTTTTTAACGCCAACACTTTCAGTATTCTGCAAACACTTCCTTCCCCTATCTCAGTGTAACATGACAATTCGTACACTGTGATCTGTCTGTCAGCAGTCACCAGTTTGTTAACTCACTGCACATTGTCTGGAGTGTGTGCAGTACGAGGGCTGCCGCTGCGAGGACAATCCTCAATATTGCCGTGCCCGTTTTCATCACGTAAACTGCTTGCCCACCAACTGACTGTACTGCGATCGACAGCAGCATCTCCATACACCTTTTTCAACCTCTTGTCGATGTTTCCTATTGTTTCATTTTCACAGCACAGGAATTCTATGACAGCATGTTACTTCTGACAAACGTCAAGTGTAGCAGCCATCTTGAAGACAGGCTGTGACGGCGCCACTCATGGGAACAGGTTGAACAAAGTTTGAAAATAAGTGGGAAGGATGTATCTACACACTGTAAAACTTTCTCACATGCAGAATGAAAACTGTATTTTTACAAAAATAGTGTGCGTTTCTATTGGAGTGACCCTCGTAACTATGGAGCATGATAAGTATAGAGAGAAGCATGTCACAAGTTGAAACATAAAGTCAGTTCATGAAGTATGCAAGGATACTACAATTAGTGCACTTCCCAAGAAAGGTAAGTTTAGTCTTGGGCCCAGTTATAATTTTAGCATGTCACAAAAGTTTACTCCATTTATATTTTGTTAAAGGCTAGAAAATGTCTTCCAAATTGTCATCATTAAACAATCAATAATAGATTAACAACTACTATTTAGAATGACTGAGTTTTATCATAAAATAGCTTTTTATCAATTTTATTGTGTTCATACTAGACTCATCTACATTTACATCTATGTGATTACTCTGCTATTCACAATAAACTGCCTGCCAGAGGGTTCAGTGAACCACCTTCATCATGCTGTCTCTCTACCGCTCCACTCTCGAACGGTATGCGGGAAAAATGAGCACTTAAATTTTTCTGTGCAAGCCCTGATTTCTCTCATTTTATTGTGATGATCATTTCTCCCTATGTAGGTGGGTGCCAACCGAATGTTATCGCAATCGGAGGAGAAAACTGGCGATTGAAATTTCATGAGAAGATCTCGTCGCAACGAAAAACGCCTATGTTTTAATGATTGCCACTCTGATTCACGTATCATGTCTATGGAACTATCTAACCTATTTCACGATAATACAAAACGAGCCGCCCTTCTTTGTACTTTTTTGATGTCATCTGTCAGTCCCACCTGATTCGGACCCCACACCGCACAGGGATACTCCAGAATAGGGCAGAGAAGTGTGGTGTAAGCAGTCTCATTGGTAGAACTGTTGCACCTTCTAAGTGTTCTACGAATGAATCGCAGCCTCTGGTTTGCTCAACCCACAATATTATCTATGTGATCGTTCCAATTTAGGTTATCTGTAATTGTAAGCCCTAAGTATTCAGTTGAATTTACAGCCCTCAGGTTTGTTTGACTTACCTCATAATCGAAATTTAGCTGATTTCTTTTAGTACTCATGTGAATAACTTCACACTTTTCTTTATTCAGGGTCAATTGCCATTTTTGCACCATACAGATATCTTATCTAAATCATTTTGCAAGTCGTTTTGATCATCTGATGACTTTACAAGACGGTAAATGACAGCATCATCTGCAAACAATCTAAGACGGCTACTCAGATTGTCTCCTATGTCATTAATATAGACCAGGAACAATAGAGGGCCTATAACACTTCCTTGGGGAATGCCGGATATTACTTCTGTTTTACTCGATGACTTTCCATCTATAACTTTGTAATGTGGCCTTTCTGACAGGAAATGATGAATCCAGTCTCACAACTGAGGCAATACTCTGTAGGTACGCAGTTTGGTTAGAAGATGCTGCTCATGTAAGCACAGAAAGAAAATACAGAGAATCTTCTTATTTCAGGTGCCACACCACATTGTTACACACCGTGTAATAAATCTTGTAGCAGTGCATATGAATTCCTGAGACCACTAACAGCAGTTTTTCTTTTTGATGTGACTGCTTGTGACTGCTGTGATAAAGTGAACCTCATTATTAATCCATAGTAATTAAAAAAAAATACACTACCAAGAAGCCACAGAGGAATCGGTTGACATTAAAAGTAGTTCACTGTCTCAGAATTTAGTCAGGGATTCAGAATACTGATTCAGCCACTGTTCGCAAACCATTTTAGTTAATTACTACACAATTTGTTTGTTATATTGCTATAATAATAAATCTTTCTACTTGATTAGATGCATACTACAAAGACAGTGCACGATTACTGAAGATCATGGTGTGATGTGACAGACCAAGACAATGTCACATGTTACACTTGACAATAATAAACACCTGATTCAGTTTTCTGCACTGTACTTTTAAAGTTCAACAGGTAAACACAATTTAAGCTCTTCCACAAAAATAAATATGTGCATAGGCACATTAAAGAACTAGTTGTGAAACAGTCACTTATAACATCAAAGCAGGCACACTCCATTTAAAGGGAAAATAGCTAGCAAGTTTACACATTAACTAGAACATTAAGATGAATAACAGGAAAGTGCACCATTCACAACAACTTTACGGCGACAGTTAACCTTCAATAAGTTCCTTTCTTTACAATATGACATTTAAGTACAGCTCAATAGTAATAAAAAAAATTAGATTCCAATGATTATATATATATATATAAAAATAGAAAGAAACTTCCACATGGGAAAAATATATTAAAAACAAAGATTCCAAGACTTACCAAGCGGGAAAGCGCCGGCAGACAGGCACATGAACAAAACACACACACACACACACACACACACACACACACACACACACACACACACACACACACACACACAGAATTATGAGCTTTCGCAACTGGCAGTTGCTTCGTCAGGAAAGAGGGAAGGAGAGGGAAAAATGAAAGGATGTGGGTTTTAAGGGAGAGGGTAAGGAGTCATTCCAATCCCGGGAGCGGAAAGACTTCCCTTAGGGGAAAAAAAGAACAGGTGTACACTCGCACACACACACACACACACACATATCCATCCGCACATACACAGACACAAGCAGTTCTAGTTAATGTGTAAACTTGCTAGCTATTTTCCCTTTAAATGGAGTGTGCCTGCTTTGGTGTTATAAGTCTGCTTGTGTCTGTGTATGTGCGGATGGATATGTGTGTGTGTGTGTGCGAGTGTACACCTGTTCTTTTTTTCCCCTAAGGGAAGTCTTTCCGCTCCCGGGATTGGAATGACTCCTTACCCTCTCCCTTAAAACCCACATCCTTTCATTTTTCCCTCTCCTTCCCTCTTTCCTGACGAAGCAACTGCCAGTTGCGAAAGCTCGTAATTCTGTGTGTGTGTTTGTGTGTTTTGTTCATGTGCCTGTCTGCCGGCGCTTGAAAGAAACTTCCACATGGGAAAAATATATTAAAAACAAAGATTCCAAGACTTACCAAGCGGGAAAGCGCCGGCAGACAGGCACATGAACAAAACACACAAACACACACACAGAATTACGAGCTTTCGCAACTGGCAGTTGCTTCGTCAGGAAAGAGGGAAGGAGAGGGAAAAATGAAAGGATGTGGGTTTTAAGGGAGAGGGTAAGGAGTCATTCCAATCCCGGGAGCGGAAAGACTTCCCTTAGGGGGAAAAAAGGACAGGTGTACATCGCGCGCATGTGTGTGTGTGTGTGTGTGTGTGTGTGTGTGTGCGCGCGAGTGTACACCTGTCCTTTTTTCCCCCTAAGGGAAGTCTTTCCGCTCCCGGGATTGGAATGACTCCTTAGCCTCTCCCTTAAAACCCACATCCTTTCGTCTTTCCCTCTCCTTCCTGAAGAAGCAACCATCGGTTGCGAAAGCTAGTAATTCTGTGTGTGTGTGTTTGTGTGTTTTGTTCATTGTATATATATATATATATATATATATATATATATATTAACCAAGCGGGAAAGCACCGGTAGATAGGCACAATGAATAAAACACACACACAGAATTTTGAGCTTTCGCACCGACGGCTGCTCAAGTGCTTTCCTGCTTGGTAAGTCTTGGAATCTTTGTTATTAAAATAGTTTTCCCATGTGGAAGTTTCTTTCTATTTTATATATATATATATTGCTTGTGTCTGTGTATATGTGGATGGATATGTGTGTGTGTCTGTGTGCAAGTGTACACCTGTCCTTTTTTTTCCCCTAAGGGAAGTCTTTCCGCTCCCGGGATTGGAATGACTCCTTACCCTCTCCCTTAAAACCTACATCCTTTTGTCTTTCCCTCTCCTTCCCTCTTTCCTGAAGAAGCAACCATCAGTTGTGAAAGCTAGTAATTCTGTGTGTGTGTTTGTGTGTTTTGTTCATTGTGCCTGTCTGCGGCGCTTTCTCGCTTGGTAAGTCTTGGAATCTTTGTTTTTAATATATTTTTCCCATGTGGAAGTTTCTTTCTATTTTATATATATATATATATATATATATATATATATATATATATATATATATATATATATATATATATAATGGAGCACTTCCTTTCTCGCTGATCACCGGCCACCCTACCTGAAACCTCTTTCTTTATTCCTTAGCCAGCTTCAACCTGACCAACAACTTCTTCACTTTTGAAGGCCAGCCATACCAACAATTAAAGGGAACAGTCATGGGTACCAGGATGGCCCCCTCATATGCCAACCTATTTATAGGTTGCTTAGAGGAAGCCTTCTTGGTTACCCAAGCCTGCCAACCCAAAGTTTGGTACAAATTTATTGATGACATCTTCATGATCTCCAGAATTTCCACTCCAACCTCAACTCCTTTGCTTCCATCAGATTCACCTAGTCCCATTCCATATCCCATGCCACTTTCCTTGACGTTGACCTCCATCTGCCCAATGGCCAGCTTCACACATCCGTCCACATCAAACCCACCAACAAGCAACAGTACCTCCATTATGACAGCTGCCACCCATTCCATATCAAACGGTCCCTTCCCTACAGCCTAGCCTTCGTGGCAAACGAATCTGCTCCAGTCCTGAATCCCTGAACCATTACACCAAAAACCTGGAAACAGCTTTCACATCCCGCAACTACCCTCCCGACCTGGTACAGAAGCAAATAACCAGAGCCACTTCCTCATCTCCTCAAACCCAGAACCTCTCACAGAAGAACCCCAAAAGTGTCCCACTTGTGACAGGATACTTCCCGGGACTGGATCAGACTCTGAATGTGGCCCTCCAGCAGGGATAAGACTTCCTAAAATCCTGCCCCGAAATGAGATCCATCCTTCATGAAATCCTCCCCATTCCACCAAGAGTGTCTTTCTGCCGTCCACCTAACCTTCGTAACCTGTTGGTTCATCACTATGAAACCCCCAAACCACCTTCCCTACCCTCTGGCTCCTACCCTTGTAACTGCCCCCAGTGTAAAACCTGTCCTATGCACCCTCCCACTACCACCTACTCCAGTCCTGTAACCCGGAAGGTGTACACGATCAAAGGCAGAGCCACGTGTGAAAGCACCCATGTGATTTACCAATTGACCTGTCTACACTGTGAAGCTTACTATGTGGGAATGACCAGCAACAAACAGTCCATTCGCATGAATGGACACAGGCAGACAGTGTTTGTTGGTAATTTGGATCACCCTGTGGCTAAACATGCCTTGGTGCACGGCCAGCACATCTTGGCACAGTGTTACACCGTCTGGGTTATCTGGATACTTCCCATCAACACCAACCTATCCGAACTCCAGAGATGGGAACTTGCCCTTCAATATATCCTCTCTTCTCGTTATCCACCAGGCCTCAATCTCCGCTAATTTCAAGTTGCCGCCACTCATACATCACCTGTCATTCAACTTCATCTTTGCCTCTGCACTTCCGCCTCGACTGACATCTCTGCCCAAATTCTTTGCCTTTAAATATGTCTGCTTGTGTCTGTATATGTGTGGATGGATTTGTGTGTGAGTGTGTGCGCGAGTATATACCTATCCTTTTTTCCCTCTAAGGTAAGTCTTTCCACTCCCGGGATTGGAATGACTCCTTATCCTCTCCCTTAAAACCCACATCCTTTCGTCTTTTCCTCTCCTTCCCTCTTTCCTGAAGATGCAACCATTGGTTGCGAAAGCTAGAATTTTGTGTGTATGTTTGTGTGTCTATCGACCTGCCAGCACTTTTGTTTGGTAAGTCACATCATCTTTGTTTTTAGATGTATATATATAAACTGATATGTCTGATTGTGTCTGTATATGTGCGGATGGATATGTGTGTGTGTGTGTGTGTGTGTGTGTGTGTGTGTGTGTGTGTGTGTGTGTGTGTGCAGCTGCGCCACCTAAGCGGCCAGCCAGCCAGCGGCCGCTAGACTTGGACTCGGAGCTCATTCGAATGTTACCGTGTTCACATTCTTGCTTGGCAACTTGCTCGGTGACTTATATGTGTTGTGTCATTTTGAAATATATGTGTTCAACTTGACATTATAACAATTTATTTATTGCTATTCAGGAATTCATCTATGATATAGAAGGAGTTGTCAAGGAGATATGATTTCAATTTATTTTTGAAGCTATTACTGGTGTCTGACAGACATTTTATTTCATCTGGTAATTTGTCAAAAATTTTTATAGCATCATATTTTACCCCTTTCTGTGCCAAAGATAGTTTGAGTAAAGGATAGTGTAAGACTTACTTTTTCTGGTATTATAATCATGAATGTCACTGTTGTTTTTAAACTGGTCCATGTCGTTGAGAACATATTTCATTAATGAATAAATGTACTGTGAGGTGGTGTTAGAATTCCCAATCTTTTTAAAAGATGCCTACAAGATGTGTGACGATGAACCCCACAGATTATTTTAACCACTTTCTTTTGAGCAGTGAATAATTTTTGTCTATATGTTGAGTTACCACAAACTATTATTCCATATGACATCAGAGAGTGAAAGTATGTTAGCTTACTAATTTCTATATCCTCAAAATGGGCAATTATTCTGATTGCAAAAGTTGCTGAACCTAGTCGCTTTAGAAGATCCAAAATATGAATTTTCCAATTAAGATTCTCATAAAGTTACACATGGTTATACACTGACAATTGCCAAATAATAACAGTTAGCTAAATGCTACGTGAATAAGGTCTATTTGTGCATCAGTTGACTGATGTTACAATTATTTTTCTCTTCCTCATCTAGTCATAAGTACATTCAGCTTTATTCATGATTTAAAAATAATCTTCTCAAGGCACACATACTGAAATCTAATGACAAGTGATATTTATTATTTTATATTATCTAGGGAAACGGAATTAATTACATTAACTCAAAGCAATATCAATATCATAATTCGACACCCATTTTATTTAAATTTAAGGGAGAAGTATAAGTAACTATATTAATTTCACACATATTATGTTAAGCTCCTATTACTATTAGCTGAAGTTAGTCTGAATGCACTCGTAACAATGACGTTATAAGAGAAGATGAACAGGTGTAAATAGAAATGAGATAGCATGAAAATAGTTCACAGATAGAAAAGTAAAAACAGGAAACATCATTAAAATGATAATCAACACATACCATGAATCTTGTAAGAGGCTGTCTGATTCTGAATTCAATTCCCACGCCATCTTACTGTTATCATGCAAACGTATTAGACCTGCCTTATGGCCAGAGATTACAAAGCGTTCATCCTTCATTACCCAGTCCAATGAAAGAACAGAATTTTTTGTAACAAATGTAGCTGCTGTCCTGGAACACAATATTTTGAGTACTAAATGAACATGAAAACAATATTCTTTTGAAATTTCTCTTGACAGTAGACATAGAACAAATCTGTGTAATAATATATGCTATTCTAGCAAACAGTATACTTTTCAGGTCTTGGAACATCTAATTGTGAATGTTTAGCATACAACTAGGATTGTCAAAACGGAAATAAATCATAAAAATTAACACTTTGGGAGCTTTCAAATTTTAGGGTTTTTATGTTGTTTGTGTGTATATTTTTTATACCTTGCAAAAGTGGTGCAAAAAGAACTGCAGACTTCACACAGTGTGCGCCACTCATGCTAAGTATTTTTGTCACATTTGTTACAATTATTTTGAATTTCCTGGCCATACAGGTTTCCATTTTCACCTCATTTATTTGAGAAATACTACAGTAATTGACAATCACAGCAACATGTTTAACAGGACAAAGAAAAATCTCAAAGCAACTGGTGTTTGCATTACGTTAAAGTGTCACATAATAGTTTCTGATGACGGAAAAACAAACAAACACACACACGCACACACACACACACACACACACACACACACACACACACACACACACACACACACTTACATGCAAAAATCACACACCCATGGCCACTTTCATCTCTGGACAAACAAAGATTCCAAGACTTACCAAGCGGGAAAGCGCCGGTAGATAGGCACAATGAATAAAACACACAAACCCACACACAGAATTTCGAGCTTTCACAACCAGCGGCTGCTTCGTCAGGAAAGAGGGAAGGAAAAGGAAAGATGAAAGGATGTGGGTTTTAAGGGAGAGGGTAAGGAGTCATTCCAATCCCAGGAGCGGAAAGACTTACCTTAGGGGGAAAAAAGGATAGGTATATACTCGTGGGCGCGCACACACACACACACACACACACACACACACACACACACGTGTATCCATCCATACATACACAGACACAAGCAGACATATTTAAAGGCAAAGAGTAAGGGCAGAGATGTCAGTCGAGGTGGAAGTGCACAGGCAAAGATGATGTTGAATGACAGGTGAGGTATGAGTGGCGGCAACTTGAAATTAGCGGAGATTGAGGCCTGGTGGATAACGAGAAGAGAGGATATATTGAAGGGCAAGTTCCCATCTCCGGAGTTCGGATAGGTTGGTGTTCGTGGGAAGTATCCAGATAACGTGGACGGTGTAACACTGTGCCAAGATGTGCTGGCTGTGCAACAAGGCATGTTCAGCCACAGGGTGATCCTCATTACCAACAAACACTGTCTGCCTGTGTCCATTCATGCAAATGGACAGTTTGTTGCTGGTCATTCCCACGTGGAAAGCGTCACAGTGTAGGCAGGTCAGTTGGTAAATCACGTGGGTGCTTTCACACGTGGCTCTGCCTTTGATCGTGTACACCGTCTGGGTTACAGGACTGGAGTAGGTGGTAGTGGGAGGGTGCATAGGACAGGTTTTACACCGGGGGCAGTTACAAGGGTACGAGCCAGAGGGTAGGAAAGGTGGTTTGGGGATTTCATAGGGATGAACCAAGAGGTTACAAAGGTTAGGTGGAGGGCGGAAAGACACTCTTGGTGGAGTGGGGAGGATTTCATGAAGGATGGATCTCATTTTGGGGCAGGATTTTAGAAATTCGTATCCCTGCTGGAGAGTCACATTCAGAGTCTGATCCAGTCCCGGGAAGTATTCTGTCACAAGTGGGGCACTTTTGGGGTACTTCTGTGAGAGGTTCTGGGTTTGAGGGGATGAGGAAGTGGCTCTGGTTATCTGCTTCTGTACCAGGTCGGGAGGGTAGTTGCAGGGTGCGAAAGCTGTTTTCAGGTTGTTGGTGTAATGGTTCAGGGATTCAGGACTGGAGCAGATTCGTTTGCCATGAAGGCCTAGGCTGTAGGGAAGGGACCGTTTGATATGGAATGGGTGGCAGCTGTCATAATGGAGGTACTGTTGCTTGTTGGTGGGTTTGATGTGGACAGATGTGTGAAGCTGGCCTTTGGACAGATGGAGGTCAACGTCAAGGAAAGTGGCATGGGATTTGGAATAGGACCAGGTGAATCTGATGGAACCAAGGAGTTGAGGATGGAGAGGAAATTCTGGAGTTGTTCCTCACTGTGAGTCCAGATCATGAAGATGTCATCAATAAATCTGTACCAAACTTTGGGTTGGCAGGCTTGGGTAACCAAGAAGGCTTCCTCTAAGCGACCCATAAATAGGTTGGCATACAAGGGGGCCGTTCTGGTACCCATGGCTGTTCCCTTTAATTGTTGGTATGTCTGGCCTTCAAAAGTGAAGAAGTTGTGGGTCAGGATGAAGCTGGCTAAGGTGATGAGGAAAGAGATTTTAGGTAGGGTGGCAGGTGATCGGCGTGAAAGGAAGTGCTCCATTGCAGCGAGGCCCTGGATGTGCGGGATATATGTGTATAGGGAAGTGGCATCAATGGTTACAAGGATGGTTTCCGGGGGTAACAGACTGGGTAAGGATTCCAGGTGTTTGAGAAAGTGGATGGTGTCTTTGATGAAGGATAGGAGGCAGCATGTAATGGGTTGAAGGTGTTGATCTACGTAGGCAGAGATACGTTCTGTGGCGGCTTGGTAACCAGTTGCAATGGGATGGCCAGGATGTTTGGGTTTGTGAATTTTAGGAAGTAGGTAGAAGGTAGGAGTGCGAGGTGTTGGCAGGGTCAGGAGTTTGATGGAGTCAGGTGAAAGGTTTTGTAGGGGGCCTAAAGTTCTGAGGATTCCTTGAAGCTCCGCCTGGACATCAGGAAAGGGATTACCTTGGCAAACTCTGTATGTAGAGTTGTCTGAAAGCTGACGCAGTCCCTCAGCCACATACTCCCGACGAACAAGTACCATGGTCGTGGAACCCTTGTCAGCCAGAAGAATGATGATGGATCGGTCAGCTTTCAGATCATGGATACCCTGGGCTTCGGCTGTGGTGATGTTGGGAGTAGGATTAAGGTTTTTCAAGAAAGACTGAGAGGCAAAGCTGGAAGAGAGAAATTCCTGGAAGGTTTGGAAGGGTAATTTTGAGGAAGAGGAGGTGGGTCCCGCTGTGATGGAGGACGGAACTGTTCCAGGCAGGGTTCAATTTGGATAGTGTCTTGGGGAGTTGGATCATTAGGAGTGGGATAAGGATTATTTTTCTTCGTGGCAAAGTGATATTTGCAGCAGAGACTACGAGTGTAGGACAGTAAATCTTTGACAAGGGCAGTTTGGTTGAATCTGGAAGTGGGGCTGAAGGTGAGGCCTTTGGATACAACTTCCTAAAATCCTGCCCCGAAATGAGATCCATCCTTCATGAAATCCTCCCCACTCCACCAAGAGTGTCTTTCCGCCGTCCACCTAACCTTCGTAACCTCTTGGTTCATCCCTATGAAATCCCCAAACCACCTTCCCTACCCTCTGGGTCGTACCCTTGTAACCGCCCCCGGTGTAAAACCTGTCCTATGCACTCTCCTACTACCACCTACTCCAGTCCTGTAACCCGGAAGGTGTACACAATCAAAGGCAGAGCCACGTGTGAAAGCACCCATGTGATTTACCAACTGACCTGCCTACACTGTGACGCTTTCTACGTGGGAATGACCAGCAACAAACTGTCCATTTGCATGAATGGACACAGGCAGACAGTGTTTGTTGGTAATGAGGATCACCCTGTGGCTAAACATGCCTTGGTGCATGGCCAGCACATCTTGGCACAGTGTTACACCGTCCGCATTATCTGGATACTTCCCACGAACACCAACCTATCCGAACTCCGGAGATGGGAACTTGCCCTTCAATATATCCTCTCTTCTCGTTATCCACCAGGCCTCAATCTCCGCTAATTTCAAGTTGCCGCCACTCATACCTCACCTGTCATTCAACATCATCTTTGCCTGTGCACTTCCACCTCGACTGACATCTCTGCCCTTACTCTTTGCCTTTAAATATGTCTGCTTGTGTCTGTGTATGTTCGGATGGATATGTGTGTGTGTGCGAGTGTACACCTGTCCTTTTTTCCCCCCTAAGGGAAGTCTTTCCACTCCCGGGATTGGAATGACTCCTTACCCTCTCCCTTAAAACCCACATCCTTTAGTCTTTCCCTCTCCTTCCCTCTTTCCTGACGAAGCAGCCGCCAGTTGCGAAAGCTCAAAATTCTGTGTGTGTGTGCCTCGCAATGCACTGATAACTTAGTCAGGGCGCTAATGACCACTGTAGTTGTGCGCCCAAAAAACAAAAAAAAAAAAAAGGATAGACACACACACACACATCAAATATTTGGTAGGACTATTGTCAATGTTACTTGTGTGATTGTAAATGTTGAACTGCTTTTTTAAATATTTTTTCCATATACAGGGAGAGCACCATAATGAGACATTACCAGCATTTCCGGTGCTGCTGCCAAGCAGAAAGTTGATCGCTGTTGTTCACCAAGCAAGGCCATTACATGGAAGAAGATTCTGTCGGTGTTTCTTATTGCCTTTTGATACAATTCTCTTCGACAAATATAATAATGGACGATCAGTGTTGTACATGAAAATGTATTGATGATTAGTTAATTCTTGACGTAATAGAACTAACATCAATGTTAATGTAAAATTTATGCTGTAATAAAATACAAGGGCAGGAGTGAGAAGTTATTTGTTTATACTTCATGATTTTCTAAGGTGAATGGATATGTGGACATAGTAATTTGAAACTGAATCTGACTTCATCATGAGGAGACTGATTTTTTATGATCTAGTCTTCTTGTGAATTTTGCACTTATTGAAGTCTGAAGTGAATCAACAATTGATAGTTAAAGGAAAGTGCGAGATAATATCCGAATTGAGAAGGCACAGAACCTCTAAGGAACTGGTGACACATAAACTGATTGAAATTTTGTCTTTCTTATGGAATGTTAACATAACTATTTCATTGAAGTACTATTATTTTAATTTTTTGTGGCATGCCCTTTCGGAAAAGGAATCTGAAATAATCAAACAGAATTACCATACATATTGCGCTGAATGTTTTCAAGACAGTTTTAGACACAACACTTGCTTATGTTGTATGTTCAAAGAACAACATAAAAAGCGGTGTGAAGCAACAGCTGCTAGTTGTAGCATTGAGGGGCTGCGCAGGTGGGAGATGGGAGAAGAGGGGTGAGATGGGAGAAAAGAAGCATAGAAGGGGAAAGGAGTATGCAAGTTTATTGAATGGGTAGAAGGCATGTGTGGCTGGAGTGGGAGCAGGGAAGGTGGAGAAAAGGGACCAGTGAAGGATGAGGCCAGGGAGACTACAAGAAGAGAGGATTATGCACGAGGGAGAGTCCCACATGTACTATACAGGAAAGCTGGTGTTGATGGCTGTGAAGCAGTCACTGAAGTCAAGCACTCTGTGTTGCTTTCACAGATGAAGCTGTATTTGATTGGTTGGGAGATAGTTGTGACACAACTGGAGTAGGCGTTAGTGGAAGAATGTAAGGAACGGATCTTGCATCTAGGTCTATTACAGGAATACGAACGACGTGGCAAGGGGTTGGAAACAGGTAGAATGAGGACCACAGGGATACTGCATGGACTAGGTGGGCAGTGCAACAACACTGAGGTAGGGATGAGAAGGATAGGGGGCAGGGCATTTCTCCTTTCAGTGAACACCAATGATTCAGTTACTTCATTCCTGTATACTACTGAGTCTTGAAGTGATGGGTGACACTGAGGAAGATGGCTTGCTGGCCTGAGGAGGATCTCGTGAAGCGAATGGGGGAGAAGGTGTTGAGGTTTCAGAGGAATGTGAGTACTTGGTCCAAATCATGGAGATGTCATCAGTGAATAATAACAAGGTGTGAAGTTTGGGATTCTGGGTACCTAGGAAGGATTTCTCCACATGACCCATGAATAGTCTGGCACAGGATGTGCCATATTGGATGCCTGTAGCTGTATTGTGGATTTTTTGTTGGTGCTTCCTTGAAGGACAAGTAATTGTGGGTGAGCATATACAGCCTAGCCACACCTGCTCACATCTACAGTGACAAATAGTCCTTCTCCAAATACACAGAAGGTCTCACTGAAGTCTTGTTCACACATGCAAAAATAGATCTCTCCCAAAGTCACCTACCATTCTCCCCCCCCCCCCCCCCCCCTCAACCATCCGTTGACAAAGGAGGTGCCTTTTCATGATACACTACCGGAGCAACTGAATCACATTCTCCATCGGAGTTCTGACTACCTCTTGTTGTATTCTGAAATGAGAAATATCCTCCTCACCATCCTCCCCACCTCTTCCACAGTGGTATCATGCCAACCCCCCCCCCCCTCCCCAATACCCTTGTCCTTCCTATTCCATCCCTCCTCCCAACCCCTTGCCACATGGCTCATATCCCTGTAATAGACCTAGATGCAAGATCTGTCCTACACATCTTATAATTACCATCTACTCCAGTCCTATATCACAGTCAGGGCCAACAAAGCAGCAATGTGATCTACCAACTTAGCTGCAGTTGAGCAGCATTCTACATGGACATGATGACTAACAAGCTGCATGTCTGCATGAATGGCCACTGCCAAACTTCGGTCAAGAGATAGCTAGCCCACCCAGTTGCCAAGCACGTTGCCCAACATGGCGCACATGACTTAAACAACTGCTTTACAGCCAGGGGCATCTAAGTTCTACCCACCAAACTCACTTGTCTTAATTGCCCAATTGCCAAGGATCAAGACCAGCCCTATGCATCTACACAGCACATCCTAATACCATTTTGTCATGTTCAGGAGTATTAGTGAAAGCACTCATTGATGCATGAACTCTCCCATAATTTTTGTACAGTATTTTATCTGGGTGCGACTGCTGACCAGCTACCCTTCAGAATGAAAGTATGGCTGAAATTGGAGTTGGCCCCCTAGTGGCAGAACACACTGCTGAGCACAATATTCTTCATTTCAATGGCTTCTACACAAACCAAGCCTTTTTGTTCCCTCTGTCCAATACCAGCTTCTGTGAACTATGTAGATGAGAATTGGTCTTACAGCACATCCTTCAATTCTACAGTTGTCCTGTCCTCAATGTCTGCTAGTCTCTGTCCCACAGAGGCACTTCTAATCCTGTCTATGAACACTCCCTCCCCTCCCCTCCCCCTTTTTCACTCATTCTACACTCACACCCTCATTTCCACAGTCTCCCTCTTCCTCTATTTTATTTCTGCACCCCAGATCACTCCTCCATCTCACTGTGTGCCACCTGCAACTGTCCCTGCCCACAGCAGAATGAGCTCACTGGTGTTACATTTCCTCTCCCTCTCAGCCAGCAGTTGCCCTTCCCTCCAACCTCCATACTACCCGTCACTTCCTTTCTCCCCTCGGTCACTCCACATAATCACCCAGTACAGCCCCCGTCCGTCAGTCAGTCTGCTGTGGTAGAACAATTTACAATTGGCTGGGACAATGATATTGATTTGACAGCAGGGGACTGTATATCTCTCTGTTCTGTCTAATCAAGTATGACATGTACAATGAACAAAACACACAAACACACACACAGAATTACTAGCTTTCGCAACCGATGGCTGCTTCTTCAGGAAAGAGGGAAGGAGAGTGTCTGTGTATGTGCGGATGGATATGTGTGTGTGTGTGTGTGTGAGAGTGTACACCTGTCCTTTTTTCCCCTAAGGGAAGTCTTTCCGCTCCCGGGATTGGAATGACTCCTTACCCTCTCCCTTAAAACCCACATCCTTTTGTCTTTCCCTCTCCTTCCCTCTTTCCTGAAGAAGCAACCATCGGTTGTAAAAGCTAGTAATTCTGTGTGTGTGTTTGTGTGTTTTGTTCATTGTGCCTGTCTGCCGGCACTTTCCCGCTTGGTAAGTCTTGGAATCTTTGTTTTTAATATATTTTTCCCATGTGGAAGTTTCTTTCTATTTTATTTACAAGTATGACATGTCTCGTGTATGTCACACAGTTTAAAATATGATATCCTTATTATATTTCATGTGTGAGGAGAGTTTGAAAACTTTTCAATCTGGCACAAGGGTAACATCTGTATTAATGAATCTGATTTATTTTTTGGCATGGGTGTGCAATAATGTAAGTCGAGAGTTGTCGTGACCTATAAAATATTTTTCCCCAGATTTCTTTCAAGAAAGTTGTGGTGTGTGTTTCGTCCATGTGAATAAACTTAAGTACTGCACCATCACAAAATTCTATGATTTGGATGCCTTGTTGTTAAACGAAATTTATCAAAAATTAGAGAAGGGATCAAACTGCGGTTTTTATCTCTCAGATTTGGTATTGAGAAATCAACAGAATAGCACTAGATTTTTAGATTATGAAGCCACCTCCTTGAAAGAATGTATCAACAGACAATATTATAGAACAGGGATGAACTGAATGAGGTTGTGCTGTCTGAAATAGACTTGTCCCTTTATTCTGGAGGATGA
This sequence comes from Schistocerca gregaria, assembly GCF_023897955.1. Classification (NCBI taxonomy): domain Eukaryota; kingdom Metazoa; phylum Arthropoda; class Insecta; order Orthoptera; family Acrididae; genus Schistocerca; species Schistocerca gregaria. Next base: position 955,161,371 of record NC_064922.1, read on the forward strand.
ATGCTCTAATCCCATCCAGGCCACAGCCAAGTACCTGTCCAGCCACTGCCAGCTAGACCTGTATGTATGTAAATGTGTGTATGCATGACTCAGGTTTTGAAATTCTTCAACACTGTAACAGTAGGGATAAACTTCAACAGGCATATGTTGTGTTTCATGTGATGAAGTATTACCAATAGGAGTATTCATATACTAAACTAATGAATGCTGCTATAGTTCTCTTGGCATTATAAAAATGTTTCAGTGTATCTGCTGCACACTGAAAGTTACAGTCACAGTTCTCTTCAATTAATAGAGTTCCTTAGTGTTCAGCATTTTGATCTAAAGACTCCAACAAAGCTTAAAGTGTCAGCTTCAACACCTTTAGTTAAGCTAAAGTCATGGTCACAGTTGCCAGTCGAATTTTTCCTGTAATTCTAAAAATAGCTATAGCAATGTTTATCAGGATGTTGCATTTATGGATATGTTATCATCAATTATTATTTATTTATTTATTTATTTATTTATGCATTTATTTTACCTGGCAAGATTAGGGCCTTCAGGCCCTCTCTTACACCTAACCAGGCATACTCAGATTGAACGAGTTACAGTTACTAAATAACATTAAGAACATTTAACGTATTATGCAGTATTGATGTCAAACGAAAAAAATTTGAGATTATAACAGTAGTACAATGATAGTTATAACAATAAAAATAATTATAACAATCAACGATAATAATGATAATAATAATGATAATAGTAATAATAATAATAATATTAGTGACTAAGTATATGAAAGTAAACATACATTTCTTTTGTGAATGTCAGTTAGTTGGGAATTTTCTCGTTATATTCTTGCAGCTTGTGAGTTATTCTCATCGAGCAGAGACATAAGACGATAGAATGGGGTGAAAGAGATATATAAGAGGTAGATAGGTTTGAGGAAGAGAAAAAGAATGGTAAAATTCGAAGCTGTGATGGAGAGAAGAAAGAAAGAGATGTTAGGGGCACAACAATGGTGGCTATACCGTCCCTAATATGTAAGTTTTGAGTTCCCTCTTGAATGTTGAGTAGTTCTGGATAAGACGCAGATCACAGGGGAGTGCGTTCCATAGTCGTATGGCTGAGATGGAGAATGACACGGAGAAAGATTTTGTGTTATGTAAAGGTACAGCCAAGATGATAGACGTATCCGATCTGGTATTGCGATTGTGGAATGATGATAGATGTTTAATGTGAGAAGATAAGTATTGAGGGCACCAGTGGCTAAGAAATCGATGAAGTAAGCACATCGTGTGGAGATCGCGTGCGTTATGTGGGCGTATCCAACCTAGCTGGGAGTATGAAGGACTGATATGATCATACAACCGAATATTGCACACGTATCTGACGCAAGCATTCATCACTAGCTCGAGGCATCTAGAATTTTCACTATTCGTGCCGTGTTGAACTACATCGCAGTAGTAAAGATTAGGCAAGACTAGTGTTTGGACTAATTTTTGTTTAACATGGGTTGGAAATATTTTTCTAAATTTTTGAATTGCATGTAGGGAGGAGAGCGATTTCCGGCAAGCTGTGACTGTTTGTTCTTCCCAGTTTAGGTGTTCATCCAAGATTATTCCAAGGTCTTTTACTGTTTTTTGGTATGGTAGTTGGGTACCATTGAGGAGTATTTTAGGGACCGTTTCGCGAAAGTACCGGCTGATTAACTTTGGATGAGATATAAGTGTGACCTGGGATTTCTTTGGGTTTAGTTTCAGACCTAGGTTCTGTGCCCATCGAGAAACAGAGCAAAGATCTGCGTTCATACTCGCTACTGCGCCAGCAATGTTTTTGGGGCTTGCACTTATGTACAGTTGGATGTCGTCAGCATATAGATGGTAGCTGCAGGAGTGAATCACTGAAGAAATATCATTAATATACAGTGAGAAGAGTAGTGGACCAAGGACGGAGCCTTGGGGAACTCCAGAGCGCACGCTTTTCCATGATGACTTTTCCGACCCACAAATGACTTGTTGACTTCTGTTTTTGAGGTAGCTGTCGAACCAGTGTATTGCGCTGTTTGAGAAATTCAGCTGTTTCATTTTAATTAGTAATATATCGAAGTCAACTGTGTCAAAAGCCTTGCTAAAGTCAAGCAGTGTTAGGATAGTAGCTTCACGTCTGTCCATAGCATGTTTAATGTCATCAGTTACTTTGATTAATGCAGTTGCTGTACTATGGTGCTTTCAAAAGCCTGACTGATATTCGTCATGGATGTTATGAGTTTTGAGGTAATCCGTCAGCTGTTCATGGACGATGTATTCTAGGGCTTTAGATATTGCAGGTAGTATGCTGATCGGCCTGTAGTCACCTGGCGACTTAGGGTTGTCAGTCTTGGGTATAGGCTGGATTAAACTTTGCTTCCACTCAGTAGGATATATACTACTGACAAGAGACAGGTTGAAGATGTCTGTGATAATTGGAATAATAGTGGCTACGACGTTTTTAATCATGCCAATGCTCACTCCATCATTTCCTACTGCCTCGGAAGAGATTCTCATAATTGCCTTGTGTACTGTGCCGGTAGTGACATGTTTTAGGAAAAACTTGTCTCTCAAGAGATTGATATCTTGGGGCTGGTAATTTGTCGCTGCGTGGCAGATTACAGCTGTTGAGAAGAAATCGTTTAATTCTTCTGCAGACGCTTGATAAACAGCGTCATATCTTCGCTTCCCTATACCGAAACTGCGCAGCTTTTTCCACAGTGCAGCAGGTTTTGATATGCCGCATACGACAGAGCGGGCATGTCTGATTTTGGCATTTCTCACGCTTTGCTTCGTTCTGTTTCGGAGTTTCCTATAAGCTTCGTACGCCTCGGATGTTGGGTTACGCTTGAAGGCCCTGTGTATGAAACACACTACACACATAAAATGTCATTATTATTAGTAATCAGTACATGATAAAAAAGTTGAGTTTGGGATGTTTACTCAATTCCACCAGTTTTCACATCTATATAAATTTGCGTCCGAAAAATATTTTGAGTCCAATTATTGTGTTTCCCCTAGCCCGTAGTAAATTCAACAACGTCATGCTACTTTGGTGGGTTGCATGACAGTTTTGCTGTTTATTTATCAAAGCACCTTTCAACTGGCATCAGAATGCTGAGGGTACCCTGCCCCAGCTTTCTCATCACAGATGAAACTGAGGAGGTCACTAGAAATTGTGATGAGATGAAATTATTTTAATTAGAACATTATTGTTTTAAATAAACATGCAAACAGTTTAGAGAAGGTATTTTAAAACCTTAATAAAATGGATCGAACTGTTAGGCTATTGTATTTGGTTTATATAACAATCTTTGAATAGCGTTCAAATATCAGTATACTGATACTGCACCTGCATCAGTTTTAACTGACAGTACTAGTTATCTCAGATGCTACAGGATTACTAGTACAAAAAGTATGAACTGATGCAGATGCAGCACTGATGAACTCTTATGTGATTACTGCCAGAAGATACTTTTGTAAACTGACACTCATTACATATAATTTAATATACGTTGCTTGGACTGTTTTAATAAGAGTTTTTATTGCAAGCAATCACTGTGATTACATGATATAATATAGGTAAAATTAAAGATGCTATATTGTTGATTTGAAAACTGAGCCTGATTCTTGCAGTGGCGTAGACACAAAACAAGTGGTATGCAAACAGTTTAGAGAAGGTATTTTAAAACCTTAATAAAATGGATCGAACTGTTAGGCTATTGTATTTGGTTTATATAACAATCTTTGAATAGCGTTCAAATATCAGTATACTGATACTGCACCTGCATCAGTTTTAACTGACAGTACTAGTTATCTCAGATGCTACAGGATTACTAGTACAAAAAGTATGAACTGATGCAGATGCAGCACTGATGAACTCTTATGTGATTACTGCCAGAAGATACTTTTGTAAACTGACACTCATTACATATAATTTAATATACGTTGCTTGGACTGTTTTAATAAGAGTTTTTATTGCAAGCAATCACTGTGATTACATGATATAATATAGGTAAAATTAAAGATGCTATATTGTTGATTTGAAAACTGAGCCTGATTCTTGCAGTGGCGTAGACACAAAACAAGTGGTTCAAGACACACCGTGTATGGTATGTGTTAAATTTAATAACTAAGCAAAAATGTACTGCAACCTCTGAAGAATCAAAATGGTTTGCCTTTCATTATAATGATATCATTGCACAGTTCTACACAGAAGGGACACACACACACACACACACACACACACACACACACACACACACACACACACTTACATACAAAGATAAGTAAACACCACCACATACTTCAGTGCAGGAGTGGTTGTCCACAGTTTTATCACACCATCAGTGTCTGCTGTTGCTAGTGCTGTTCCAGAACTGTTGAATTTGCAGTGGCACACTGATCCAGCATGCTGCCCATATTCCCTCTAAAACAAAGAAATAAAGAATTAAAAACCAAATGTTGTAGTCCATATGTAATACATCATTTTCACGCTTTATCTTCTTCTTGTGTTCTACTAAATTGTAGACGTGTTTTGTAGAGATACTAGAGAGTTAATAAATATGGCTCACTGACTGGCTGCATACATCAGAATTTAGTTGTAACTCTACTTCACTTATTCTCTAGAGGAGTATTAAATGCACTGAATATTTATATCAATTTAAAATTGTGTACAGATCAGCTCTACATAGCTAACTTCCCTGAGTTGTGCTATTTGACTCAAATAAGTCAAGCATGGATCATGGCCGGATTCAAAGCTTCAGTTGGCCAGCAGCTCTTTTTCATTACTTCTGAACTTCACAGACTATATCCAGTTATAGTATGGGACCATCACCTTGGTGCAAAAGATATAGCAGAGAGTATAGAAGGAAAAAAGAAGCGTAAGGTGCCCAGCGATACTTTGTATCATTTACTAGGTGTGCTAGGATGGTTGAAGTGGAAAAGAAAATGAGCAGAGGCACGACTGCAAGGATTCGTCCAGCATATAATTTTAGCTTCTTGCTAATGATCAAATTATCATTCTCCTGCAGGGGTAATTATAATTACGCCCTAACTAACAATAATTTGTTCCTGGAGATAAGAGCAGTAATGCATCATGGTATGGTTAGAAGGAAAGTAGATAAGATTTTCATGTGCTTAGGGAAACTGAAAAAAAATCATCACAAAGTCAAAGATTTTACTGTCCAGATCATTCCCCTCATTAATGAGCGAACAGGAAAAAAACCTTGCCAGGAGGATATTGTGAAGGAGGCCTATAAAGCAATGCTGTCACCATAGTCATAAAACTTGCTTAGTCACATAATCTAGTGATCAGCTCCATTCTTTGGTAACATGTCGTTCTCTGAATAAATAAACCAGTTTGCAAAACATGTAATACAATTAAGTCATATCTTTTTTATGGGGCTTCAACTGATGTCAGTATTGGCGTTAAAAGTTAATACTAGATCAGCAGAAAATTGGTAAGTAGCAATCAAGGCACAAAATTTTCCGTTAATATAAACAGTGAGACAAGGAGCATATACTTGTTGCATTTTTGTAGAGTGCAATGGAAGTGAGAGTCTTTTATTACAGAAAATGTATATCTTGAAGAAGGAATGGAAGCAACATTACAGCCTGTGTGGCAAATGTGTTGCTCACACCATATGGTGTAAATCAGCTACAGCACTCTGTGATAATGAATCAAAATTGGATATATTAATGTTAGAGAAATCAGTTTCCGATAATACACAGGATCATTCATGGTTAAAGCAAATCATACCTTTTAATTCATTATATATGACTTTAAACAGAGATTGAATATAAAACACTGTAATAATACTTGAGAATACAGCATAATAGATAGGATTATATAAAAAAATTAGTTTATAAATAAAGAAGAGCAACATGACATGGTCAAATCTGTGACTTTTGATTCTGCAGTTCACACAGAGACATACAAACTCCACCAATGAAAGTATACCTAATAGGAAGAAACTTTAATATTTATACTACAGTAAATATCTCCTGCCACATACTTTAAAGCAAAATGGAAAGAATAAATGTGAACGTAGATTTGTCACCAATGAATGTTAATTACAATAGTGGCTGTCTGTGGTGACACTTCAGCTTTCTACAAGTGAATGAAGTGCAGCCTCACTATGTAGTCTTATGTGGTAAATTCATCATAATTTACAACATATAATATTGGAAATGGCTCCAGAAACTATAAATTAACTCCTTCTGCAATCACAAAGTAAAATCACTGTTTCATAGCAAAAAACCTGGTCCTACTGCTACACCTTCCTCAGCTATGACAATTCATCACTTGTTATACTAAATAACATCATGGCAATTAAATTGTTTCTGGGCTATCTACATGATAAAATTTCACTAACATTTAATCTGAATGCCAAGGTGCTGCTTCCTCATTGTAACTTTAAAGGAAAACACTGCTTGTTTCTGTACCAGTTCCAGTTTCTCTGTTTCTTCATAATCCTCCTCCACATCTTTCCTCTGGCCAGAAACGAAGATAAGCAGAATGCCCTTAGAATTTTTGACAAGAACATACTCATAAAATTCGAAGATACAGTACAAAATAGGATGGTTTCTTTACTTGTTTTGCAGAATTCATACACACTCCATGCTAACCAAACAAGCAACTGATGGATCATGTAGTTCTGTTCACTTTAAAAAATATTTCCACCGATTCTTATTAATGAAGTCCACCAGGTCTTCCAGATATCTAAATCAAATCAAATCATTCTAGTCTTTCAGTTGGTGATGGTGGAGAGAATGTCAAATTCATTACTCTATTCTCTAGCCTGATTAGAATGATCATAGTAAACTATCCAAAGCACATTATTATAATGTGGACACAAAATGCTTTCACAAAACCTGTGATGTACAAGTGAATCACTAATTTCACCACCGAGTGAGGTGGCACAGTGGTTAGCACACTGGACTCACATTCGGGAGGATGACGGGTCAAACTCGCCTCTGGCCATTCTGATTTAGGTTTTCTGTGATTTCCCTGAATTGCTTCAGGCAAATGGTTCCTTTGAAAGGGCACAGCTGACTTCCTTCCCTAATCCGATGGGACCGATGACCTCGCTGTTTGGTCACCCCCCCAAATTAACCAACCCACTGCCTGTTTCATCACACAACTGACTTGCCACTACTGATTTCGTTCTTCTTTATAACTGAGTCCTGTTAAATACAGGGAAGACTCTGAATACACAATCCATGATCTGTTCAAATACATTCTACTACCCACATCTTCGATTCATACCTGTGCAGTGCGATGATGGGACTCCATTCTATTCATATAACTTATTTACTTATTTAATGGTTTCCCAGGTAAGTGTTTAGCTGTTAATGGCAGATAATTCTATCATTTTATAGGGTCATTTTTGATGCTTCCAAAAATCTACCTCAAGAAAGCACAAATAATTTTCAGATGAAAATAATATTCTTTTTTCTGATGCTTTAGTCAAAAATTGAAATCACATATTATTTGTTTTTTGTTTACAGGAATGAATTTTGGAAATAGCCTACAGTCTTAATAGATTGCCGTGCGACTGACTTCCTGGTTCAAGTTGACAATATGCAGCAGATACATGTTGCATGTAAGGGAAAGCATGCAGCATTCACCAAGTAGCTCCGCTGGCCAAGCCTAGAGGAAACAGGTGGTCTCCAAAGCTACAACCCTCATTCAGATGGTTCACTGCTGAAATTTTGAGCATTTTGCAACACAAAAAAATATCTGTAACGAAGCAGCTATACGAACTATTTATAATGTAAAAATTTTGCATATGAATCATTTAGTTTTATGATCTTCCTTGTCATCCGTTAGCTACAAATGAAATAAAATGATCATATGGCACCACTGGCCAGGAGATCAAATCTGGGGTTGTTCGGCTGTCTGGTGGAAGTCTTTCTATTCAGTGCCACTTTTGCAGCTTGCACCTCAATGAAGATGGGATGAAATGATGAGAGCAATGCAGCCCAGTCAGGAACTGAACTTGGGATTCCAAGATCCAGAGGCAGTAATGCTAACCACAGACTGTGGACTGATTGCTACAGGAAAGCAGCAACAGTGTGTAAAGATTGGTTTACCTTGAAAAATGTTACACAGCTTTTCCGTGGCTCTCAGAGTCATCCGTGTGTTGTCTGACTTACCATATGCATTGAAAAGATATCCTATATAAGTGGGATTCCCTTGAGACAGTTTGGCAAAAGGCAGCACAGTGAATGAACAAGGGCAACGTGTTAGTCCTGGTAAACTCCTGTTCTCCAGTTTATTCAGTCTGTACACTGAGTAAGCAATAAAGGGAACCATAGAGAAATTAGGAATACGAACTGAAGTTTAGAGAGAAGAAATAAAAACACTGAAGTTTTCCAATAACATTGAAATTCTATTAGAGTAGGCAAAGGGTTGGGGTGGCAGTCACTGAAACAAAGGCGGTTTTCTTTGTGGCGAGATCTATTTATGAAATTTCAATCACCAACTTTCTTTTCCAAATGCATAAATATTTTGTTGACACCCACTTACGTAGGGAGAAATGATCATCATAATAAAATAAGAGAAATTAGAGCTCGAGCAGAAAGATTTAGGTGTTCCTTTTTCCCACACTCCAATCGAGAGTGGAATGGTATAGTAGTAGTATGAAAATGATTTGATGAATCATCTGCCAGGCACTTAAGTGTTAATTGCAGAGCAAACATGTAGATGTAGATGTATAGACATGGGAGAGCAATTAAATGGAATGGCAAGTGTCTTGAAAAGATGTTATAAGATAAACACAAGCAATTGTAAAACATGTGTGATAGAGTATAATAGAGATAACTTAAGTGATAGTGAGGAAATTAAAGACTAGTAGATGAGTTTTGCTACTTTGGCAGTAAAATAATATATTATGTTTGAAGCAGGGATAATATGAAATGCACACTGTCAGTAGAAATAAAAGTGTATTGGGGAAAATTGAATTATTTTAGTATCTAATATAAATTTAACCATTAGAAAGCCTTTTCTGAAAGTATTTGTCTGGTGTGTAATTTTGTGTGGATGTGAAACAAGAATGATAAATAGCACACTTAGTAAGAGGCTAGAAGCTTTTGAAATGTGGCTCTACAGAAGTGATGTTCAAGATTACATAAGTAGGCTGAATAACTAAAGCAGTATTGATCTGAATAGGGAAGGAAAGAGATGTATCAGACAACTTGACTCAATGAATGGGATTGGTTTATGGTACACACCATGAGGCATCAAATAATTGTCATTTCAATAATGTAGGGTAGTGTGAGGCATCAAACTGTAGAGGGGATCCAGTTGTTGATTAAAGTAATTAGGTTAAAGGTCATGTAAGTAGTGAAGAGATGAAGAGACTTGCACATGGCAGTCTTGTGTGAAGAGGAACAACAAACCACTTTTGGACAGAAGATCATAACGAGGATTTTATGTATGTGGAATATGTTGATAGAGGGAAGAAGCTCCTTTATGTGCTGTACCATCAGGTCAATAATGGTAGTCACATTATGTGGTATTAGTCCAGGGTCCAGGGTTATAGTTAAGCTGCGTGCGAAAGAACATTCATCTCAATATACGGAAACTCTGATGGTTTTGTGCAGGCATTATTCAACCTCTCATAACGTCTTATTGTGTATACTTTATATGTACATTATTAAAGGGATGCTTATGATTCTACTTTTAAAAAAGTATTATTTTATGAGGAATATTCTTTTGACAGGACTCACAAGAATTTGCATATCTGTAAGCCAAGTAATTGATAGAAATGGCTACTAGTTTGAAATGATTTCAACAAATTTTAATTTTGAGGGTTTTGCAATGTCGTGCTTCATGTCTAAAAATACTTATTAAAAACTTGCATAAAAATACAAAAGCTTAATCCAGACATGTCTCCAAAGCATGTAGTTTTTTCATTTCATTTCATAATTGGCAATTTGAGAATTAATATTAGTACAGCAGGTGTTCTTGTGGTTGAAATAGGGAAATCAAAAACTAAAGGGCCTTTTGAGAAAAATCTATTTACTTAATGATAAAAAAGTGAAACATACATTATTTTTCTTCCTAACATCCATGCATTTAAATGCACTTTGTCCAGCATTATGATTCCATCAGAAAAAAAAAGTTTTTTGCTTGCATCCATGACCAATTTCGAGCTGCATCAATGTCTTCTACATTGGCTGCAAATCTTCTTACACTGAGCTCTTTCTTCGATGAATGGTACAAACACATGGAAATTGCTGGGAGCCAGGTCTGGACTGTATGGGGGTGTCCCAGCAGTTCAAATCCCAAGTCCTTTATTGTTTCAGCCATATGTTTGGCAGAATGTGGCTGAGTGTTATCTTGCTGCAGAGTGACATCTTTTTGCAGTTTTCCACAATGTTTGGATCTGATTGCAGGTTTCAGTTTAGTTTGCAACACATCACATTAATTCTTACTGTTCACAGTTTTGCCTCTTGGAGTGAAACGGAGGGCTACCACACCTTCCATGTCCCAGAATAATGTTATCATAATCTTACCAGCCGATAGCTGATGTTTAAATTTCTTAAATTCTGATGATTATGTGTGTTTCCAAACCATGCTCATGGCCTTACTTTTCTCGTCTGTGATGATGCAGCCACGTTTTGTGTATAGTAATGATTTGCTGTAAAAATCCATCTTCCTCACAATAATGGATCAAATGTTTATGAGAGATGTCCATCCTTTGTGCCTTATGCTATGCCAACAATTCTTTCAGTACCCACCTCACACAAACTTTCCAAAAATTTAACCTGTCCTGTAGGATGGAATATGTTGAACCATGACTATTCGTAAAGTACTGGCAATTTTGTCCACTGTGACTCATCTGTTTTCCATCACTATATCCTCAACGATTCCATGTTGTCCTCAGTTGTTGATGTTGATGGGACGTCCGATCTTACCCTGTCAGAGAGCGAAGTTCTTCTCTGTTTGAAGCACTCTATCCATTTGTAGATCTTGCTTCACGATAAATGGTTGTCACCATACTGTGCGTGCATTTGACGAATAATTTACGCATTTACGAATAATTTTCGCAAACAAACAGTAGATCATTGCCCTCATTTCCTCCATGGTGCCATGTTTCATGGTCTGCTACAATATGACGACTAACATGGGGATAAGAGCAACACATTGTATAGAATTGTTGCAGACAACACTACTTCAGCCCCAGATACTAGCAGCAGTACCAAGCCCCATGGCAAGAAATTGAAAAATTCACTTTACTTTTTGAATTCCTCTCGTACATTAATAGCAGATGTAGATCATTTTAGGACTCAAGATAAAAGAAGAAAATGGCTCATCAAGAAGATCATTGAATGTACATAAGTATAGCCCAGAATTTGATTTGGTAGGTGATTCTCATGCATATACTCAATGTTAATATTGCAATGATAAAACTGGTATAAATATCTTAGCTGTAGATGGGTAGTAATTTAATTTACGATTCCGGAAAAGAAATATTGCAAGAGTGAATGCTTAGAAAAAATAAAAAGCTGAACTGATGGCAATGAGATTTCACTTGGGTAATCAATGACACGATATTGATAAACAGAATTAACAGTTAATGATTTTTTTCTTTAAAGGGAAAGAGGAAGGAGAAGAAAAAATATAGTAGTAAGAGAAACCATCTTAAGTACAAGACAGAGAAGATGGGATGAAGTTACAGTTGACAACAAGGCACTGTTAACCGGAGAAGATCAAGAGTGAGACAGACTTGAATGAAAAGAGAAACATTTGTTAAGAAGATGATATATGAACAATTCCTCAAAGTGACTGAAAGATAAATGATGAAAATGCATGTAACAAATATCTGTATAACAATTCATGAGTCCTGCAGACAAATAAATCAGAAGGATTCACATCTGTAAAAAAACAAGACTGTAGTGCATAATGAGTGAAGACATCCCATCAATTACGAAATACTGTAGGGCAATAGTAACCACAGTGCTATTGTTGAGGAGGGTTATTTGTTGTGGTGTTTCTGAGATCACAGATACCACCCCCAATTTCTTTTTAGTTTTGAAGAAAAGGATCTGTTTTGTGTGCTGAGCACAAATTTTATTATTATTATTTTTTTTATTATTACACGAAACATTAAACAGCTTTCCATTTAAGTTTCAACTCTGAAGGTACTCAGTGCTCAGCACACAAAACAGACCCTTTTTTCTTATTGTTAGTAGTACATGAAGGAGATAAAGGTTATCCCATTTTGTTCCTACAACCCAACCAAATTCCATTAATCAAAACGCCTTTAAAAAACCAAAGTGGAAGAATTCACAAAACTCACAGACTGTACCAAACTGATTTCCACTTACACAAAATTTAGTTATTTGACTGCAATATATTAATTCACCAAGCAGTTCCCAGCAGCTGCAAATTCATTCAGATTGTGGCCCTTTTGTCAAAGCATTACCCAATAGAGCTGTTAAGGCCACATACAAGCATAAAATATTTCTGCATGAGCTTTAATATTAAGCTGTCCCTGCCAGCCATGTAACACCTCACTTATTGGTGCTGTACAATGAATAGCTTTAAACAAATGCAACACTAACACACACAACATTGTTTAGCTTGTTGCATCTTAATATGATGATTTCAGAGTTATATTGTGTTCGCCTTCATTGTATTCTGGAGAAACTATGCTTCACATCCCAGTTCTACTTTCAAGTGAGGCAAGAAAACCAGTGTCATGAACATTTCACAGATATTGCTCCTCTACTGAAGTACTTATTTATCTTTTGAAACATCGGTCAATACAAATCTTTAACCCTAGTGTGACAACAGCCATAACTTTCTCACTTTACGAAAGACACCCAAATTAAAAACAGTATAAATCTCAGTAAACATAAATGCCAAGCAGATTCAGTGAAAATGAACTGCAGACTGCTTTGATCTAGATTCCTCTTTTGACAGTGACCATTTAATCTATTATACAGAAGGAAGAAGATAGTTTTGGGGCACCTTGTTGAAAAACAAAAGGCAACTGAAAGAAACCATTCACAAAATACAATTTAAATGAAATCTAGTAATAGCAGAGAAAGTAATAACATAATTCAGTTTCTGAAACTATAGAATGCAATGTCACACCCACAAAAAATCATAGTGATAGTTTCTTTGAGAGTAAAGTTCCTTGTGTTTCAGTGTGATGCTTACAGCAAAGAAAGAAGGTCTTCTTGTTGGACTGGGTTTGCACTTTAATTCCCAAACATCACCTTTTGATTGTGTGACTCAATTGGAACAACAAAATTAAAGTTTCACTCCGCAGTGGAGTGTGCACTGATATGGAACTTCCTGGCAGATTAAAACTGTGTGCTGGCCTGAGTCTCGAACTTGAGACTTTTACATATCATGGGTAAGTGCTCTACTGACTGACAACAAATCATACAGCCACAGTTCTTTTGCCTCTAACACCACAAATCAAATAGTTACTTGCGCCTTTTTAATTTTTTCACTTCATACATAGATGAAATACTGGTGTATCATCTGATCCTCTGTTACTGTTTATGGTTCCCATATTAACAAATCTTCCTTACTTGCATTGTGTAAATAACTCAAAGAATTAATTACACACAGTAGTATACTTCTGGTACCTTCTGTATTCAGTATTCAGTTTATTCACCATAATAGGCCCTAAGGTAGCAATTTTCTCTTCAGTGGAGAATGATGAACATTGACATGAATTGGGACTGTTGTTGAGGCTTAAGATGCTCATCTTCATCAGACACATTATACCACAAAACTACTTGCCACTGTTCTTTTGCCCACAATAACATATCTTGACACTAACTGATCAATATTGCAACAAAATTAGTAGGAAGCTACAATCAAATACACATCTATAAGTGTAGAAATTCAGGCTTTGATTTGTCAGTCTGAAGCTTAACATGGTAAAACTTCCATAATAACTTTAGTATAGTCAAAATGCACTAAAGGCAGTGTGTGAATTTATGTTCTACAGTTTACTTTCTACAGCAGATGCTCTGCAATTATTCCTCAATGGATTGTTATATCTGCCATTTCTCTCTAATGGCAGTGTATGTTATAATTCATGTGCTACTTGAGGATAATTGGCTGCCATTGTGAGCTGGTGTAAACAAGCTACATTCCCAAAATTCCCGGCTTACTAAAGTAACTGCAAGACACACAAAAATGTGACTTACACTTTTTTCACAAGCTGTATGGCACTAACTGTATTGAAATACTTATTGCAGTTAGAACTATCAGCAGTTTGATGCTATAAGATATTTTGGAGTGTTATAGTAGCATGTTAACAGGGGGTATCATGAGTATCCCAACAGTAACGGTTATTTTTGCTGGGTTAAGTTTCAACAAAGTGTGGTTTTGCATCAAAAGTGCTTATGAGAAAAAAAAATCCATCGGATGTTCTTCAGATACCTCTGTATTTGTACAGTATGATGTAGAACTATCTTATATCAGTTAATGAGGATTCTAGAAAATACTGATCCTGTGGAAGTAGTTACATCATATTGCTCTTAAACTATACTCACTTATGCATAGTAATGTTATCAAATGTGGCAACTGTTTCACTATCTGACTACATTTACTTCATGATACAATTCTTCCTTCTGCAATATGCAAGGAAGTGCACAGAAGCAAAAGTACAAATAGTATTCAGTTATAGAGCTAACTAAAGAGCTATTTTAATGTTCCATGGATTGTGTTCATGATACCTAGCAGTAATGTGGAACGTTTCATATATAAAGGTACTTTTCCCAGTAGAAATATGGCTGCATGTTGACTGTTTATGTAAGTGGTTTCAATTTGTATTTAACCTTCATGTAAATATTTTTTGAAACACATATTGCTTAGCAATAACATGTGTCCTATACACACACACACACACACACACACACACACACACACACACACCACCTCCCCCTGTCATCTATTCTCTGTAGTGTAAAGTATAAACATCAGTGTGTGCCTGAAAGTAGTATGCAATTACTACAAAAGTATGAATTGAGTTTTATTTGAAAAGCTATGAAAATTAGAATTTCATGTGAAAGATGCCCCTTGCATAATTTTCCAGACACTAATGTCAAGTGTTGTTCACAATACTGGGATGCTCCGCACATAAAACTGTAGAAAATTAACACAGATATCAAAAACACACAGTACTATTTACAGATAACTGAGCTAATGTGACTCATACAGATTCTCCATAGTCTCCAGAAGAAAAGATAGAAGAAGGAAGGAATCAGTAATAATCACTATATGCTACAGTTAAAGATACATTTGTCTGTATTTTATTATAGAACTACTTGGAGCAGATATGGAAGAAACTGATACGAAACACCCTGCATCAGCTGCAACATGTACATAACACATACGTTTGGAGACACTGGGAGATTTTAACAATCACATTAGTCACAAACACAGCCAAAAATTTTACTCCAAGAATAGGTGTAATAAACAAATACTATCATCAGAACTCCAAAAGTTAGGTCTAGTGCTTTCTATAACATTCAAGTAATTTGGACCCTTCTTCCAGAACTTTTTCTGAGGATGCATCTCATTATATTAAACAAAGTACAATTTATTTGGCATGTTCATCCTACTGCACTCTGTCTACATATTTTTTTCTTTGTCTATCACCAAAATAACACTTATTATTATTATTATTATTATTATTAATATTACTATTATTATTACATTTTCTCTTTAACTTCTGAATTCAAATATCTGTAGTCTTCATTTACTTACTAATGCTTTGCCTCTTATTTTGTCTCTCCCCTCTTTTTCGTATAACAGTAAACATTGTCTATTAAAGATGGTTTCTACTCTAAAGCAGTAATGCCCTTCTTCCCTGCCTCACATTATTATTCCTTATGCAATCTAAGCACCATACAGTTTATTTACTGTTTAACTTCTACTCTTGTCCTTTACGCACATCAGATTTCTCTCTCTCTCTCTCTCTCTCTCTCTCTCTCTCTCTCTCTCTCTCTCTCTCTCTTCTGTTCAAAGGCAATTAAACTATGAAGACTGCTTCCTGTGCAAGAAAACATTTCTTTCACTGCTTGGACTAGTTATGCCTGTCAAATTTGATTGTGTGCTGTAGGTAAAAATCAAAATAAACAAAGTTTTATATTTCTTTTGCATTAAAAATCAAAATGTTAACAAAAAAGACAACTCTGGTTACACAAAAAAGTGTAAAGACTCTCGCTAAATAAATTAGCACAACTTTATGTAGGGTAGATAGTTTCATTTAATGATCACAAAAAAGTCAACAAAACTTTACAAAATGGGAGATGTTTAATGTGTATATAAGCTTTTCACAGGCTAAGCATTATTGCCTAGGGTCCAGTGCTCAAAATTCTGCAGGTGCATCAGAAAGAATTGTCCACTGCACAGAAGAAGCATTAGTGAGTGGTGCCTCCTCCTTTCCTTCCTTCCTTCTTTCCTTCTCTCATTCTCTCCTGTAGAACATCAAAAGGAGAAAGTGTAAGTGTTTTTGACAGCCAGAATATGTAAATAACAGCTCATTCTACAGAAATACAACAAACATCTACAAAGAAATACTGTCAGTGTCAGGAAATAGGGCCACAAAACATAATCTCAGTTTCATACACATCAATTATACCTTTCAAAATTATCACAATTGTACACTTTTGCTCTAAACCACTATTAGATGAAACTTTTGTGTTTCTTATATTCCTGCTGGTTCAGCTTTTTTACTTAAACATACAAATTGCAGCCTCTCTCTATTCAAAGAGATGTTACTGTAGTTCTACATGTACTAGACTACAAGATCATCAGTCCTTCATCCTAGAGGAACAGTGCTGTTACTGATGATGAGAAGAAGATAACAGTGATATTTCATCTCAAACATATGTGCTATGACTTATCACCATAATCAATTACCTGAGTAAAGTAATAACAACCAGGAGAGAAAATTCCAGATATCTAACATACACCTCAATCCCTGGAGGCAAAAAAGAAAAAAAAGAGGTAAAAAGTTTAAGAAAACAGTGGTAGTGTCAGATAGTGATGGGTTAAACTGTTAACCCTAGTAATAAGCATTTTCCATAATGTGCATTACTGAGGTGAGAGGCTTTATGCTCTAAAAAATTAAAAAAACAAAATTTGTTAATTTGTACTACCAACTGTCAAGTGTACCATTAATTTTATACTCATCATAATAATTTTTAAAAATGCAAATTTCATTCAAGGTTGTTGAATTTTATTCTCAAAATACTTTTTAAAGAGAGACTAATGAATAAGTAAGGTTTTGAACGTGGAAATGCTAAATGTGACATCACTTGTTACTCAACAACATCTTTGCCTCTGTACTTCCGCCTCGACTGATATCTCTGCCCAAACTCTTTGCCTTTGCTGCTTGCAAATGGTCTTGTCACTGTGATAACACTGGTTCCGGTCAGATAACCAAAATTAAGTGTTGTTGGCCTCGGCTAGCACTCGGACGAGTGACCATCCAGGTCTGTCGAGCAATGCTGGCAAGTGGGGTGCACTCAGGTAGTGTGGGAACAATTGAGGAGCTACTTGATTGAGAAGTCACAACTCCAGCTGCGAAAACTGACAACGGCTGGGAGAGGGCAGTGTGCTGACCACAAGCCCCCATATCCACATCCAGCGATGCCAATCGGCTGAGGATGGCAAATTGGTCGGTCAGTACAGTTGGGCCTTCTGAGGCCTGTTTGGAAGGAGTCAGGAGAGGCAACATTGCTCAGTATTTTGCAGGGGACTTCCAACGACTTGCTGAGTCCATGCCACATCTAGTTACTGCACTACACTAGGCAAAAGGAGGTTCAACACGATATTAAGAAGCATCCCATGACTTTTGCCATTTCAGTGTATTTTGTCTCTTTTGAGGATAATTTTCATTCTATGTAGGTTGGAACTTAAATAGTGGCAACACTGCTGTAGAGACACAGTGCAATGGAATCTACTATTGTCGCTGATAGCACACGTTGTTGACATACCTACCTTACCTCCAAGCAATTGGACTCACACATCCCATGTCACCGGCGTGCGCATAATCTAGGGAAACACAATATGAAACTTCCTGGAAGATTAAAACTGTGTACCCGACCGTGACTCGAACTCGAGACCTTTACCTTTTGCAGGCAAGTGCTCTACATCTGAGTTACCCAAGCATGACTCACACCCCCTCCTCACATCTTCAGTTCTGCCAATACATCGTCTCCTACCTTCCAAACTTCACAGGTACTGGAGAAGTGAAGCTGTGAGGACAGGGCGTGAGTCGTGCTTGTGTAGCTCATATGGTAGAGCACTTACCTGTGAAAGGCAAAGGTCCCAAATTCGAGTCTCGGTCCGGCACACAGTTTTAATCTGCCAGGAAGTTTCATACCAGTTCACACTCCGCTGCAAAGTGAATATCTCATTCTGGAAACATCCCTCAGCCTGTGGCTAAGCCATGTCTCCACAGTATCCTTTCTTCCAGTAGTGCTAGTTCTGCAAGGTTTGCAGAAGAGCTTCTGTGAAGTTTGGAAGGTAGGAATGAGATACTGACAAAAATGAAGCTGCGAGACCCCGAGTCTGAGTCTCGGTATGGCACACAATTTTAATCTGCCAGAAGGTTTCACATCAGTGTACACTCTGCTGCAGAGTGAAAATCTCATTCTGAAGGTAAACAAAGTCACTTGTGAGTAAGCGGTCTAATGTAATGGCGTCACTATGTTTTCAAAACAGGAACAATGGAGTTGGATCAAGATTGAATGTGCCAGAGGTCGTGTAGCACGACAGTGTCATCAATGTCTCGGGGAATTGGCATTGCTGTACATAACAGTGGCATGTTTGGCAAAAGCCTTCAACAAAGGCTGGCAAACTGTGGCAGACATGCATCGGGCAGGTCATCCTAGCATATCTAAAGAAGAAGAGCATGCTGTTGCCACGTTAGTGGACATGTTCGATGCCATATGATTTGCGAGCGCGCCCACAAAACCGGATTAGTGCCTACAACTGTGCTTCACATCCTGAAGGAATGTTTGGGTATGCGAAAAACTGCATCGCGATGGGTTCTGCATGAGTTGATGGAAATGCAGAAATGGATGTGTAACGATGTGCTCATACATACTTGGAGTGCTATGAGCACGGAGAGGCTTTCTTTGCTGTATCGTAACACTAGATGAGACGTGGGCCACATCGTAATAGCCAAAACTGAAATGGCAATCCAACGAATGGCTTCATTTAGGGGCACAATGAAAGTTGAAAGTGCGTCAGAGCCGCCGTATGGTGAAAGATATGGTGATTCTCGTGTACGACTGTGACGGTGTTATCCTAACGCATTACGTTCCTCCATAGCAGACTGTCAATTCACAGTATTACTGTTCATTGTTGGAGCATCACCTGCAACCAGCTTTGCAAAAGAAGCGACGACACTTTCTGCGCTACCCACTCATCATTTTGCACGACAATGTGCGGGTGCATACATCACAAGCTGTGGCTGCTCTGTTCGGTCGATGGGGATGGGAAATACTGTTCCATCCACCATACTCCCTGGACTTAAGTCCTTGTGACTTTGATTTGATTCTGAAGATGAAGGAACCACTTCGTAGCATTCACTTCAGACCTGTTCCAGAAATTCAACAGACAGTAGACCGCTACATTCGCACCATCAACAGAACAGGCTCTGCTAACAGTATACTACGCCTTCCACATCGCTGGCAACGTCTTCTATAAAACACTGGTGACTACTTTGAAGGACAGTAACAGGTGCAAACATGTAACTCTTTTGTATTGGTTGTGAATAAATAGTTGCCACTATTTAAGTCCCATCTCTCATATTAAGCAGATACATTTCTTGTTTTTCTTTTCATTGACTAATGCTACTGTCATCATTTAGAAGGAAAAAAAGTATTTCAATTCAATAGCTACACCATGCAAATAACATCATTTTGATGGTGAATTATCGAACCAAACAACTTTTAATCGATTACTCGATATACAGTATCAAGTACTGTACTAATTTAGGACCACATTTCATATTTGTTACCATTATTTAATATTATATGGAGGAACTGTAGATTATATACCTAATGACACTAAACACAACATGTCATAATCAAAATCATAAATTTTAATAATTCATAATAATGTATGAGTGTCATTCAATAACTAATGCTACTATATTTTTCTGAAAGCAGATTGGTTTTATCTGGGATTCCAGTACACCATATTTCTCCCCCACTCTTCTGGCTACAAAACCCTACTTTTTGAACATACTCTCCGATGTGACAGCTTTATGCGACATTACTGGGAGAGCCTGTATGCCAGGATGGTACCGCTCTACTCGTCAACATCAGAGCCAATGTCTTGCTTCATCAGTAGCCTCCCTAGCATTCAGTACTGCTTCCCACAGAATGCATCCTTCACTGGGCCAAACAGGTAGAAGTCAATAGGTGAAAAATCTGGCTGTAGGGTGGATGAAGGAGGACAGCGCAACGAAATTTTGTGAGCCCCTCTCGTGTGTGCAGACTTGTGTGAGGCTTTGCATTGTCGGGGAGAAGGGGAAGTTTGTTTGCATTTTTGTGGTTACAAACGTGCTGAAGTCATTTCTTCAATTTCCTGAGTATAGCACAAAACACATCCAAGTTGATTGTTGCACCATAAGGGAGGACATCAAACAGAATAACTCCTTCAGAGTCCCAGAAGACTGTCACTTGACTTTACTGGCAGACTAGTGTGGCTTTGGTCTTTTTCTTCAGAGGAGACGTGGTGTGGCACCATTCCACGGATTGCCTTTTTTTTTTTTTTTTTTGCAGTTTGAAGGGATGAACAATGTTTCATCACCTGTGGTGATGTTTGACATTGTCATGATCAGCCTCATTGCACAAGCAATTCCACACAAATGGTCCTTTGTTTCTCTTTATGGTCGTCTGCTAGTCAGCGAGTAAGCAGTGGGTGTACACCTTTGAGTACTCCAACTGGTGGATGAGTGGGTCAGTGCAACCAATGAAGACATCCAGTTGTGCAGTGAGGTGTTTGATTGTGATCTGTTGATCGCATTGAATGAGTGTCGGCACATTCCAACATTGCAGTAGTCACAACTGTGTGCAGCTGGCACCTCATCCAATGACTCACCAGGCTTTTGTGCACTGGCAGGTCTACGTTCATGTTCTGTATGCACCTATGAATTTCTGCGACACACTAGTTTTTCGTCAAAAGAAACTTTATGGCAGCTCTCTGCCTGGAATGCACCTCTGTTACAGACATCATTCTGAATGCTTCTTCTAGTGCTACTATCTATCAGAACTTCACGAAACAGCAGCAGCTGAAGTGGGAATATTCCACCATGTCCCACAACAAATTCTGCATTTTTCAAGTAAAACTGGCTGAGGAAAAAAAAGTGTTACATTACTTATTGAATGTCTCTTGGAGTTACAGCTTATAATTAGCTAAAACAAAAATTGTCACATTTAAAGGAATATTAACTGAATTTTGTAATGAAGCAATTTTCATATAAAATTACTGTTTCAAAAGTTCCAGAATATCAGCATAGAAACAGCAAGGTCATTTAGTAATGTACGGCATAAAGCTCAAAATAATTTGCTGGATGAAAAAATGCAATTCTTGAGGGAGAACATTTGTAAATGTTAGTAATAAAAATAATTATGTTACTTAGAAGAAAATTAGATTTTTTTCAGAACAGGTTATAGTTTTTTTTTTAAGTTTAATTTTGGAAAGTTCTGTACTTTGCAAAACTTTATATGAAAAATATGTTTTGTGCTGAGTGTATCATTGTACACAAATATTCTGTGCATGTTTTTCTCCATTGTAAATTACACAAAATACTATTTGTAATCATACCTAAAACTGACTGCGTTGTCTAGGTTTTATACAAGTGACTAGATGTGACTATAAGGGAAGTTGGTTACTCAAAAAAAGCAGTTCAATACAGTACCGTTGTAAAAGTTTGTTAAGGACTGTAAGGTAGAGTGAATGAATTAAGTAGTTATCAGGTAAGTGGTGTTAGATTGTTTCATTTCAAAATGTTACCCTCTCTGAATTATAAAATGGGTCCACTACTTCCAACAGCAACAACAGAATTTATGCAGCCAACAGTTCAACCAATTCTACAAGTGTGAACATTAAAAGTGACATTTTCCTGTTTTAAGAATTATATGACTTGCAGCATGCCTCAATTGGTAGCTCATGCACATGCAATCAAAAATCAGAATTTTAGGACTTAATTTTTTGTATGTCTTGTAAAAAGCAGGACTGTTACAACTGCCATCAGAAGCTAATCTATTTAGGAGGAAAAAGCAGTGAAAAGTGATAATTATATTAAACTGCAATAATCAGATAGAAGTGCTAAGGATGGCATATAATATCTATGAGATGAAATTACAAAGCACATAGAAATAAAAAAGGAAAACTATCATGGATGTGGTAAGAGTCATGGTATATGTTACATAAGCAACCCTTTGGGATTTGATTTATACACTCCACTGCTTAAAGTAGCCCTTTAATTTAGATGGTAAGCCATTGTGTGAAAAAGACTTGCTTTTGCAGTTACATTTAACAGATATTGTTTATCTTCTATTGGTAGGCTAATAGGTACTTCATTACATTAGTGTTTATATAAAAAATAACTATCTATGTTTGTAAGAAAAATTCACTACCATCTATCATGCAGTCTTGTAAGGCACCGATTCCCAATTTCTTGCTTTATGTTAAATTGTATCGTGCTAAAGACCAAAACATCAGAGTACATAACTCCACTCTGAATCTTAGACAAGGAAGACTGGTCTATACAAAATTAGTGTTTTGTTTTATGTTGTGAATGTGTCCATTGCAGTTCAGCTGGAACTGATTTTTATTTTTGTTCATTATAATCAACATTTTTGGAAAGCCAGCAACTCTGTCATTCATGATTTATATAATAGTGAAAACCTGCACCAATTCCTTATTTTTTCACACTTAGCACAACATGTATCGAGAATTTATTCTCATTTTTTACATAAACATCACAAAAATATGTATCTAAAGATATGTGCTTGAAAATAGAATAAATTCTCAAAATATGTTATGCTAAGCATGAAAAAAATTGGTAACTGGTGCAGTATTTCATTATTTAAATTACCATTTTTATTACCAGCAACAAAGACTATTAAGGAAAAAATGAACTGTGCAGTGAGAGCAAAAATTCCAAGTAGCCTCTGCAAGGAGTGCAGTTACCAACTTTACAAAATATTCAGCTGCTTGCTTCCACTGAGTTCAGTACTTCATTGCTTTAGAGGAGTGCTGCCCACAACAAGCAGCACACTGGCATGGTACGGACCAAGTTTCGACCTATCTCAGCTTTGCTCAGTACATGGCGGAAGAACATGGCACACCACGATATTTAATTTAGTTTTGCAGTGTGGTTTTCTGGCTGGCATGTCTCTTCATTTCAGCATAATCTTGTTGTCAGTGCTGTTTAACCTTCACTATTTATTCTCTGCGATGCTCATTCTCAGCATAGCAGCCGTTAACAATGGAAGGTAAAAACGAAGCTCGCATCAAGTGAGAATTGTGTTCTGTGATTAGATTTCCATGGCTTAAGGGGTCAACCCCTGTTAAAATCCATCGCCTATTGACCGATGTATATAGAGAAAAGTGTACAGACATAAAAAATGTGAGTAAGTGGCGTAGGGAGATAGATGGATCTACAAACGTGCACAACGAGACTGTTCATCAGTTTCAGACGAGACAGAGATGAAAGTCAAAGAAGTTTTGCTTGCGGATCGGCGTGTGACTGTGCAAGAGATTGTATCTCTAAGACTACTGTGGACAATTTGACAGATATTTTCAAGTATCACAAGGTGTGTGCCAGATGGGTGTTGCAGATGCTCACTGATGAACATACAAGGAGTTCGTTTACACCATGATAATGCCTGCCCTCACGTCACCAGCACCACAACAGAATTCATCACCAAATTCGGGTGGGAAATCATTGACCATCCTCGGTACAGCCTTGATTTGGCTCCCAATGACTGCTATTTGTTCCCCAACTTGAAACAACACTGGGGAGGGGGGAATGAAATTTTCAAGTGGCGAAGAGCAGAAGGCAGCTTGCCATTCCTTCCTGCACAAGCTGGCGAGAGAGTGGAATGATGCGGGTACAAAAAGGCTCCTGGAGAACGTCCAAAAATGCATCGATCATGACAGGGACTACATTGAAAAATAGCTTAAGCCCAAGCTTTCCGAAACTGTTACTGGTTTTGCAATAAAATGATGTTTACTATGTGAAAAAGCATTGGAGACCTTAATTTATGGACAACCCTCACATATTACTATGAAGTAAATTATTTTCCTCGGGGAGAGTTTCCACATCTGCATAACAAATTTGCAAACATAGTAAAATATTTCGACTATAATGTGGGTGTGAGGCGCTTCTCTTTTTTCTTTTCTTTTTTTTCTTTCTTTCTTTGTTTTTCAATTATGAAACTAAATAAGTGATGATTACAAGGCAACATGAATACAAAAATCTGTAAAATTTTCTCTGTGTCTGTACGTTGACAGTTTGTACCAGATGAAAATTATATTATGTCTTTAGCATGCAAAAAATAATTACTTAATACTGCACATTTGTTTCATTTGTGATCTATGTAGTTGGAAAATATGAAACTAAGTTCCATGCAGTATGGCTGTACTGCCATTAAATACAGTACATTTACCATTTCTCCCTCTTCCTGGCCAGACAGCGTGGCTAAGCAGTGTGGGAAATGTGCAGTCTGACTGAGCACTATGGCATGAAGCAAGGGCACAGCATGTGATCCAAATTCTTAGACACCACTGTTATAGATGCATTCCTTAGAGATAATTTCATAAAACAACGGGGAGTCAGAAAATTCTGCATGAGCTAATATCCTTGTATTTAGGTTAGCATCATAATAGATACTTTTAAGGGAAAAACATCACAATACTTGGTTTAATAAAGGGATCACAAAGGGATTTCTCTATCCTTCAAAACAATGTTGTTTGTTGTATAGACAGTACATCCACATTAATGATTGTAGTGTTTGAACATGAAACAGTAAACAGCAGCAACATTTTAAAAAGTTTGGTGTACACATGGTCAAGATTTTAAATTAAAAGCAATAAATAATATTGAGAAGATTCTTAAACACTCAATTTTGGCAATCTTTGTCATAAAAATAACTAGTAATTTTGGGTACTTTGAAATCAGTAAGTTACTGTACTTTGCTACTTCTTACAGCATAATATTTTAGCCTACCTCTTTAGTAAGGCAAAACATAGACATCTGTGAATTGTGAGTGGGGTTCGTACAAGAAAATCTTATTTGAGTTTAAAAAATTGGAAACTGCTATAACAGCAACAATGTATATTTCTTCTGCTGTCAATGGCCCATTTTAGTTTGATAAGAATTGTGATACTTGTGAATGCAATATAATGACACACAGACTACAGTCTGGCAGGATGAATGTAATTTTGGCTCAGAAAAGAGTGAAGTACACATGGCAACAATCATTTGGGGCAATTTACGTGCAAGTATAATTTCTTCACAGATAACGCAAATTATTTCCATTATAAATTAAACTTGTCTGCCCATGACAAATCTTTATTATAGAAAAATTAATAAATAGTAATAAGTAGTCAATTACAAACACGAGACCAGCATGAAATCACATACAGAACTTTGTTTCACAAAATATGAAGTTAAATGTTAAAACCAAGTGTCCACTTGGACTACAGACTATTCTTAAGAACTGAGATTTATCGTTAAATCACAAATAGCCAGTTTCATCATCAGACACAATGTTGATACTAGGAAACTATCAAATACATAACTATTAAATCTTGGGAAACAGATCACAGCATGTCTCAGTCGCAGTGATGCTACCATATCATCTGTCTAATTTGGGAAACAAGACACAGCACCTATCTCTGACATATATCAGTTCCTCTCAGAGAACCATGATTTAACACTTTCGATGCAATGGACATGCTCTCTGCATTCAATACTCAAATGGTTTTTGTTATGGCTGTACTACCCATCAAAAGCCTGTGTTGAGATGGCATTCCAGTCAATATGAAATACCTATTGTCTAAAGATTTTAAAACTATTAGGTGAAAAAAATTGATTTTTACACATCTTACAATCTGATACTTGCTGCGCTGCATCAAATGATGTAAAACATTGCACAAAATTTAAAGAGTTTGCAGAGGTAAAAACTCATTACTTGAACTTTGCGTAAGGTTGATTTCAACTCCTACATCGCAGGCAATGAAACATAGATGGGATATCAAAATTCCATTTAAAATTGAGAGCAAAACGATATCTCATTTTGTTCTCAAGTTATTTTGAATTATATTTAACGACAAAAACAATCAATTTTTTTTTTTCAGATATCATCTGATACAGTCCCCAAAAATCGGTCTTTCCTTCTCATACAATGCAATAAATCTCTTGTGGTTTTGGGTGACTTTCCCGAAATATAACCATTTTTGAAGACCTCACCAGTCCTTTTCCTTCACCCCTATTCCTTCTTCTTCAGCCCTTTTCCTTGACGAAAGAGCCACTGGTTCCAAAATCTTGTCTAATTATAAACTTCTTTTATGTGTGTGTTCTGTCACTGCTTAGTGAGAAGATTTGTTTTACATTTGAAGGACAGTCACGTGCAAGGCTCACATTCATGTCCTCGTGCATCACAAAACATATGGTCATAACAACAGTCATATCTCATAAACAATTCAAGAAACAAAATTCAGTTTTTTGCAAATTGTAGCACACAGTGAGGTACACATGTTGTATAATAAACACTCAAAACTTTTTATTCACCAAGATTTGCAAGTAACTCATCTGCAGCAGTGAGAGGTTGGTGGCTCAGGAAGCAGATCGACATCTATAGCACTGTAGGAAAACCCAAGCAGCACACGTATACACATCCACAGCACCTGTTCAATGGCATAGCAGCATGTGTATACACACCCACAGTAGCAAAAGTAAGTGATGTGGAACCTACTTGCTTAGTAACCTCATACTTAAAAATATAAAAGGCCAGTATGGAGCAATATATTGTTTCAGGAAATATTATGATAAGGGAAATTCCAAAATGAAAACAAGAAACAAATGTGAGAGGCAATTGCTTAACTGCAGAAAAATGAGCAAACTTTTAAGTATGTATGTGCCATCTATCACTTTTATTTATTGATTCAACAAAATGTGTAAACTGTTTCCATATCATAACCTTCATTGTGAGTACAACCTATGGAGCATATAGTTAGCTAACCACATATCTCTCATATCAATAAAATGCTTCAGATTTGCTGTTTGGTCATTGGCATAATGCTGTGTTAATCTCGCATGAATATTGCACACATTACTGTCAGTTCCAACGATGACAGAATTACCATTCTAAATATTCATTCTGGTGATAATTCAATGATGGACCACAAGTCACAGTCAAGAAGAAATGTTGAGTGACAGATTGGCATACAAAGTATTTAGTGTCTGCTTGCTGAGCTCCATTCTTTCTCAAAGCAAAGAGACTATTTCCAAACAGTTACATATCCACTTCCGAGGCTGCCAAAAACCACATATGAATGGTGTTCTATCTTGACTTGCATAAAAATGTACGTTGAGTGAGGCATGGGAAAGTTTGTGTGGACGATAGAAAGCAACGAGGAGAATAAAACAGGAATGAAGGAGCTACTTCTAGGAGTGCGTCAGGACATAGCAAGGACGTGTACCACAGCACACAGACAGGAGAGATAAACCCAAGGTGCATCAAAAAAAGCTTGGTGAATGGTTTCAGAAAATAAAGGAACAAGAGTTGCAAACAAAATACCTTTACTGGTCTTCAAAGTAATCACCATTAGCTAAAACACATTTCAAACTAGGTTGTAAGGCTGTTGGGAATTGTTCACAAATGCTTCTTCTGGAATTGTTCAAAGCACCATGGTCACATGCTGTTGGATGTCTGCATCACTACAGGAGATCAATGCAATCAATATGATCTGCAGACAAAACAACAGTCAATGGTTTCCGTGGGCAGAAATTCCTGACAGATCGAGCACTTCCTGTCGAGAAAGATCAACATTGTCTGAATCTTTGATTTTGTCAGTCAACTTTTCTTGGGAAGCAGGTAAAATGATGAACACCCTGCTGCTGACAGTCTGAATCATATTGGTAGCACCAGGCCTCATCTCCTTTAATGGTGCACTTAACAAACTGTACATGACCAGTGTACTTTGTTTGAGTGATTCCACAAAAAGCATTTGCTGACCATTCCCAACGGTTTCATAACTAATTTCAGGAAGCGTATAGTAGCTAATGAAGACTACCTTTGTTCCAGTGTAAGATCAACTGCCAGCACAGCAGCACTCTCTACACAAAGAAGACGTAAGAAAGTGTCAAGATCAGTGACCTGGATAGAAGCATCCACTATATTCCTTCACTTGCATTAGAATCGCCATACTGAAAGATATTGATTATATTGCATTGGCCTTTGCTTGTGACACATTTGCATTTCTCAAAGTTAAGTAATGTAATTTATTTTCTGGAATAACAACTCTTTAATATGATTTGCTTGAATTGTTGTTTAGTGATCCAAGAAGCAGTTTCCCCAGGAACCCCATATTTGATGAATAGGCAGGATACAACTACTTCGAAGGCCAGCAAAGCTCTTTTGTTTGCAGCTCTTGTTTCCTTTATTTTCTGAGACCATTCAGCGAATTTTCCACACACATCTTGTACATAGAAAGATTCAGTGGTTATATCACATGCACAGGTATAAACATCATTTATAAACTTTCTACAATCATTGTGCTGTACTCTACAAGGGCATTACCTCCAACTTGCTTTCTATTCACACAGCTGACCAGCACTATACTACAATAATGGCCCTATAATGAACCACACAACACCAAACCATGCTATTCCACGCAACATAGATGACTACACAATTGATACAGGGTCAGTGCAATCTAAACAGTCATCCCCAAAATCAGCATCTAAGCACTGAAAAACTGAGATCTATTGTAACACATTTACAATCTCGCAAATCACTTACCTGGACTCCCATTTGTCTCTATTGTTCATTTTCCGCTTTGCTGCCAGCTTCTATTGGTTCTTCTTTTCACATTTCCTTCTATCATTTCTCTCCTCTTCCTTTCCTTTGATTTTATACAATCTATTTAATTTTTTCCTCTTTGTCATTTTTATTTACACTGTATGTTGTCCACTTTACCTCTTCCTTGGCTATCTTTCCTTATTTAGTCACAGTTCTTTAAGCCATCTCTTCCTTTCCATAATGAAACTTCACTTTACAGTGGTGTTTGTACTGATTTGAAACTGCCATGCAAATTACAGTTGTGCACTCAACTAGGACTTGAACACTGGCCATTTGTGGGCAGTAGCTCTACCAACTGAAATATCCAGGCACAACTCA
This sequence comes from Schistocerca gregaria, assembly GCF_023897955.1. Lineage (NCBI taxonomy): Eukaryota > Metazoa > Arthropoda > Insecta > Orthoptera > Acrididae > Schistocerca > Schistocerca gregaria. The sequence goes on from NC_064922.1 coordinate 955,190,800, forward strand.
CAAAGTGCCCTCCCAGCTTTACTTCTGCCAGTACTTCTCTCTTACCTTGAAAAATATTAGAGAAGCTCTCCTGCTTACTTCCTGAATGAGCTGTGCAAGGAAATCTCAGTTGTTTGAATATTTGCTCGCAAAAGGCAGGGGCTCCACATTCAAGAGCTGGTCAAGCACAAAATTTTAATCTGTCAGGAAGTTTCACCTCTTCCTTTTCCACTGTTCCCTCCTTACTCCTTTCTTTCACCACCTTGCTTTTCTGCCATGTTTTTGCTTATACACTCCTCTTTTCCAACCCTCCCATCCTCACCATTCCCACATTACTGGCCATCATTCAGTCATGCAGCAGAATCAGAAGTTGTGTGTGTGTGTGTGTGTGTGTGTGTGTGTGTGTGTGTGTGTGTGTGTGCATGTGTGTGCGTGTGTGTGTGTGTGTGTGCGCGCGCTCGCATGCGCGCACGTGTGATGTAAGCAATGACCAGTGAAACAGTATGAATATGTATGATGTATGAGTATTAAATTGGGTGTAAGTGTAACAAAGTGCACAAGAGAAGACAGATCATGCAGTTAAAGGAACTTTTAAACACCATGAATGACATGTGCATACCAAATAACCCAGCAAGTCAGTTGTAGTGGAAAATAGTGAAAAATGCAGTCAGTGTACCGACCGCCAACATTAGAGTTTTAGTAAATGCACTGCGCACCAACGCAAATGAAAAGTCATGGAGGCATTCAAAATAACTGAATACCTGTTCATATTCAATCAAGAGATTATCTTTCAACTACTGACAGCATGAGTAATCACACTCAATGCTATGAAGATGCTCCCACTGGAAGCAAATACACACATATATTTATATATATATATAAAAAAAAAAAAAAAAAAAAAAAAAAAAAAAAAAAAAAATGCATCACCTCAAGTCGGAGAGTTTCTGAACCTGTACGGAAAACTGGAAAAGAGATCAACATAAACATCATTTCCGCCCTTTTTACACGTTGCATGTTGTACCACCACACTGTGATACCTTCACAGGTGGTGGTCCAGATTGCTGTACACACCGGTATCTCTAATACCCAGTAGCACGTCCTATGGCATTGATGCATGCCTGTATTTGTTATGGTATACTATCCACAAGTTCATCAAGGCACTGTAGGTCCAGATTGTCCCACTCCTCAATGGTGATTCAGTGTAGATCCCTCAGTGTGGTTGGTGGGTCACGTCGTCCATAAACAGCCCTTTTCAATCTATCCCAGGCATGTTTGATAGGGTTCGTGTCTGGAGAACATGCTGGTCACTCTAGTCAAGAAATGTCGTTTTCCTGAAGGAAGGAAGTCATTCACAAGACGTGCACGATGGGAGCGCAAACTGTCATCCATGAGGATGAATGCCTCGCCAATATGCTGCCAATATGGTTGCACTATCAGTCGGAGGATGGCACTCATGTATCGTACAGCCATTACGGTGTCTTCCATGACCACTAGCGGCATACTTCGGCTCCACATAATGCCACCCCAAAACATCAGGTAACCTCCACTTTGCTGCACTCACTGGACTGTGTGTCTACGGCATTCAGCCTGACCGAGTGCCTATAAATGCGTCTCCAACAATTGTCTCATTAAAGGCATATGCGACACCCATCGGTGAAGAGAATGTGACGCTGATCCTGAGCGGTCCATTCGGCATGTTGATGGGGCCATCTGTACCGTACTGCATGGTGTCGTGGTTGCAAAGATGGACTTCGCCATGGATGTCATGAGTGAAGCTGCGCATCATGCAGCCTATTGTGCATAGTTTGAGTCGTAACATGACGTCCTGTGGCTGCACGAAAAGTATTATTCTACATGGTGGCATTGCTGTCAGGTTTCGGCTGAGCCATAATCCGTAGGTAGTGGTCATCCACTGCAGTAGTAGCCCTTGCGCAGCCTGAATGAAGGATGCCATCGACAGTTCATGTCTCTCTCTCTATGTCCTCCATATCCAAACAACATCGCTTTGGTTCACTCCAGGATGTCTGGACACTTCTCATGTTGAGAGCCCTTTCTGGCACGAAGTAACAATGTGGACACGATCAAACCACAGTATTGACTGTCTATGCATGGTTGAACTACAGACAACACAAGCCTTGTATCTCTTTCCTAGTGGAAAGACTGGTACTGATCGGCTGTCGGACTCCCTCCATCTAATAGGCGTTGCTCATGCATGGTTCTTTACATATTTTGGCATGTTAAGTGACTTCTCTGAACAGTCAAAGGGACTGTGTCTGTGATACAATATCCACGGTCAACATCTATCTTCAGGAGTTCTGGGAACCAGGGTGATGCAAAACTTTTTTGATGTGTGTATAAACAGGAACAAGGTGCCATTCACACCTCACCCTCCGAGCACTTGTAAAGATTCCACCACTCCTATAATGTCATACTATTGCCAATCATCAACGTCAGTGTTGATAAATGACAGAATTACTGCCATTAAATAAGCACAAGTTTGACAGCGAACACTGTGTGCAGACTGTTTCTGGAAAAACACCTGAGCTGAGGCATGGGAACAGAAGATTCATCAAGAACGAGGCATTACCAATACCCAAGAGGTTTTAACATCAACATGTAAATCCTCTGCCAGCTAAACCAATTACTAACAATGTTGCTGTAATGAATTAATATTTTAAGTGTTTTTCTCTTTCAACTAAAATGACATGTCAAATATTATTGTGTTAATGGTCTGTGGGTGAATAAACTAATCAGCTAAGCAACTAGCCAACAACATTTAAATCATATAAGCAATAATGCACACTTCATTCAAATCCTGACTATGGTGAAACATTGCAAGGTCTTCAATGAGGTACCGTCAAGACATTATAGTAAAGGTAATACAGATGTTCACTTTGTTTCATGAACAATGGAAAATTTATAGCTACTACCCAGTTATGATTAGCATAGGAAAGCCTTAGAATGTCATATTACTAGTAATCAAGCAGAAGTAAAAGTTAAGACAAGGGCACACACAAAATAACACCCATCAGCATTGTATTTTAACTGCCAAGAATGTCTAAAACTGCATTGTTGGAAGATGGAAGGTAAATTAAAACAGCACTATAAATAGTATAAGTATGGTGTGGTCCATTAGTGAATCAAAATTTTGAGTGCAAAACAAAAACAAAAACAAAAACAAAAACAGAAACATTAAGTCACCCAAGAAATACATGGTTTACCTTTTATGGTTGTACATTATGTTGAATATATGTATTATATAACAAAAATGCTTTCTGTATATACAAATTATTAACTTACAGCACCATAACTAGCAATCGTCAAACACTGTTTCCCCAGTTTAAATCACAGGTTTTGATTAGAACTGAAATCTCAGTTTCACCTTTATCAGCAGCAGAAAACGTGGAGTGTCATTGTCTTCATCCAATGGAACCGATTTCTGAGCACTTCTTCGATCAACTGATGACGATGACGGAGATTCTGAAGATGTTCGCCGCTTTGCATCTGTGGGAGCAAGCTTCCCAGCTGACACAGTACTTCGCGTCATACCACCAGGTCGATGAACTTGCTGCTGCTGTTTACTTACAGTACGCTTCTGTGGTTCCTCCACACTTGGTGAACTGCTCATCCTGCGAGAAACAGTACCTGAAATTTTAAGAATTATTTTCCAGTCCCACACATCAGAAACCAATACAAGTTATTGGCTAGCCAATTTAAGACTTGTGGCACTACCATAAAATATACACAGTAGAAAATAATATTTTAGAGACATAAAAATGAAACTGAATTATGCAACTTGCAATGGTAGCCAAGTTTAAATTGTATCTTATCTGCAAGACACAATGTTTTCAAAAAATAATTATACCTTGCATACAAATCTTATCCTGCAGGGTTACATTATAAAATTTGTTTGATTAATCAACAGAAACAGTCAAAGATGGCTGGAGAGTTATAAAACATATACTCCAATAGACACATTGAGCACACAAAATTCATAATTTGTTTAATATATATATATATATATATATATATATATATATATATATATATATATATATATATATATATATATATATATTTGTATTCAGATAGAGACACTGTACTGAAGATCACTATTATATGTGCTAGGTTTTGCCAAATGGCTGCTTTCAAGGATCTTGACCAAGCTGTAGATTTTGAGAACTGAAAAGCTGTAACCATGTCAAGCATCACAGATGACACTGATATTAATGATTAACGAAAACCATCTCATTTGTGTTATTGTACATTTATTGTCCTACAACCAGTTTTGTTCTTAGAACATCTTGAAGTATGACCTTATTGACAGTGTCAGTATTAAGATGAAGATTACTGATCATGATGTCATCACAGCGGCAATGGTTACTAAAGTTAATAAATCCATCAAGAAGGCTAGAATAGTTATTATGGTGGAGGGAGCACATAGGCAGCTATCAGCATACTACACATACAGTGAATGGATATCATTTTATTTCAATATGGTGAATGTACAGGAGCTGTGGGCAAAGTTTAAACTGATTGCAAATCACGCACTCGAAAAGTATGTGCCAAGTAATTGGATTAAGATGAAAAAGACGTGGTTTACTGACAAAATTCAGAAAATTCTGAGGAGACAGAGACTGTTACTCAGTTTAAAAAAGAATGCAGAAATCTCGACAGACTGAAGTTAGTAGAAATTGATAAAAAAATCAATGCAACTTCCAACACTGAACATTAGCAAAGGATCTTGATGAGAACATGAGAAAATTTTCGTCCCACATAAAACTGCTATAAAGGCCTAAGGCTTCTATTCACTCACTCATCAACCAGTTTGATGTGACAATAGAAGACGGCAAAAGGAAAGCTGAAGTTTTAAATTTTGCATTTACAAAATCATTCACAAAGGAAGATCATACAGACATACCATGATCTGACCTCAAGCAGACTCCCATATGGATGACATAGAAACAGACATCCCTGCAATTAAGAAACAACTGACAGAGTTGAAAACAAATAAGTTGCCAGGTCTGAATGGTATCCTGATTTGGTTTTACAGTATGTGCTCTTTGGCATTGGCCCCTTATTTATCTTACATTTGTCGCAAATATCTTGTGGCGTGCAAATTCCCGAGTGACTGGAAAAAGTACATGTCACTGCTCTATTTAAGAGTGGTGAAAGAAAGGACCCACAAAATTACAGGCCAGTATCATTAATGTTGGTGAGCTGCAGAATCCTTGAACATATTTTAATTATGAATATCATAAATTTCCTTGAGGGGGAAAGCATCTGTTCACAGATCAGCAGGGATTTTGAAACCATCACTCGTGCGACACTCAGCTTGACCTTTTCTTGCACAATATCCTGTAAACCATGGATGAAGGGCAACAGGTAGATTCCATTGTCCCAGTTTTCAGGAAAGCAATTGACATAGTGCCCTAACTCAGACCGTTAACAAAGGTGTGAGCATAGAGAATAGTTTCTTGTATATGTTACTGGCTTGATGATTTCTTATGTAACAGAACTGAATACATTCACCTGTTCATCAAAGACAAGTGTACCATTAGGAGTGCCTTACAGAATTGTGACAGGACTGCTCTTGTTCTCTGCATACATAAATCATCTGATGGGCATAGTGAGCAACATAATGCAACTATATCCTAACGCCATTGGCTTGTAAGGGAAAGTGACCAGAGCACACAGGGTAAGTTGATCAGAACTTACTTTTGGTGTGATTAATGACAGCTTGCACTAAATGTGGCAAAATGTAAGTTAATGAAGATGAGTAGGATAAACATATCTGTAATCTTGGAATATAGTATTAGTGTTTTGCTGCTTGATACAGTCATGTTGATTAAATATCTAGTTGTAATATTAGAAAGCAATATAAAATGGGAGAATTCTAGGTGAGTGTAGCTCATCTATAATGGAGACAACATATAAAAACACTTGTGCAACCCTTACTTGATTACTGCTTGAGTGTTTGGATCCCCACCAGGACATCCTAACAGAAGACACTGAGGCAATTCACAAGCATGTTGATAAATTTGTTACCATTAAGTTTGATCAACTACCAAGCACTACAAACTCAAACGACAATCCCTGAAGGAGAGACAATGTTCTTTTTGCAAAACACTGTTGATAAAGCTTAGATAACCAGCTTTCGCAGCTGACTACTACCACCAATGTACATCTTGCATAAGTATTGTGAAGATAAGAGAAACTGGGGGCTTGTATAGAGGCAAACAGACAGTCATTTTTCTCATGCTCTATTTGCGAGTGCAACAGGACATGGAATGACTAGCAGTGGTACACATTACCCTTCGCCACACACCATATGGTCACCTGCAAAGTATGTATGCATGAGCATTGAATGAAAAGTAATGCCTCCACCTTCATTAATTGGGTGTCAATCAGAATATTTTAATAAATCAAATGCAGAAATAATTCTTAGAATGTGATCTTTAAGTACCAATATTCACTTTTCCACATAATCACCAGCTAACAGGATACATTTCTGCCAACGATGAACAAGTTTTCTGAAGACATCACGGAAGAAGTCGACACTCTGTTTCCACAACCACAGTCTCAGGTTCTCTCAACATTTTCATCAGAAGCATAATGATGCCCCTGCAGATTGTCTTTCATTATGGGGAATGGGTGGAAGTCAGACGATGCTAAATCTGAACTGTATGGAGGATGCCGTACAGTGGTGAGATTCAGTCTCTGAAGTTCTACTGTGGTGGCACGTGAAGTGTGTGGTCTGGCATTGTCATGCTGCAGGAAAACATTTCCCTTTTCCTTCTGCACCCTTGTTAGCCATTGTTTCAGAGTTCGCAGCATTTTGTTGTTCCACGATCAAGGAAATCAACATGGATAACATCATCTGCATCCCACAACACTGTGGCCAGGATTTTTCGAGTTGAGGGCTGTGTCTCGAGTTTCTTTTTCTGGGCGAGTCGTCGTGTCAATATTCCATTGATTGATGTTTCGTCTCTGGGTGGTAATGGTGTACCCAAGTTCTGTCTCCTGTCACAATTGAAGGGAGAAAGGCGTCACCTTCATTCTCATACTGTGAGAGGAGTTCCTGGCAAATTTCAGGTCTGTGCACTTTCATTTCAGGAGTCAGCATTCGGGGTACCCATCGTGCACAGATTTTCCGATACCCAAGCAAAGCAATAATGTGACCCACACATTCTTGTCAAATGCCGATTGTGCTTGCAATTTCCCTCTAAGTGATACGACAATTGTCCTAAATTAATCTGTCAACATTTTGCTTGTGAAACTTGATGGCTGCTGTCACAGGATGTCCAACTCTTTGTTTGTCATGCAGGTCAGATGTTCCCACCTCAACATCTTTAAACTTACATGCCCAATGACACACAGTACTCACATCAACACAATCACCATAAACTGCTTTCATTCTCTGATGAATCTCCATTGCGGTGACACCTTCTGCTGTCAAGAATTCAATGACTGCATGTTGCTCAAATCGCATTGACTGACTGACTGCGCAGGATTCCATACTTCACAATTAACAACACAACTGTTCAATGCTAAGGCTTCCTGCCAACTGGAGCTGTATATAAGAGGTTATGGAAGAGGCCAGTACCTGCCACATGCCAATGCTGCCAACTATTGAAGAGTTATGAAGGTGGGAACTTGCACTACAATATATCCTTGGTTCTTGCCACCCATCTGGCCTTAATTTACATTAATTTCTTCTGCCTCAGTGCTTCTTCACAGTAACTAGACTTTTCTTCACTCCATCATAGTTTTACACATCTTTTGTTGTCTATTTTCCACCACCCCCTTCCCACCTCTGTTATGTACAATGCACTTAGCTTTTCACTCCTATTAACTCATGCATGATGTTTAAGCAGTAATCTCTGTCTTGCATATAACCCTGTCTTGCACCTTAGCACTCAGGTTTTCAAATCTCTTATGATAACAGTCAGTCTTTCCTTCTCATCCCGTCTGATAACTGTCCTCTGAGCTGTGGTTCTGGGTGACTTTCACGAAATCTAACCCTTTTCCTAGACCTCTGCAGTACTTTTCCTTCACCCCTCTTCCTTCCCCTTCAACCCTTCTGCCTGAAGAAGGAGCTACTGGTTCCAAAAGCTTGCCTAATTATAACTTTCTTTTACGCGCGTGTTCTGCCGCTGCTTGGTGAATAGATTTTTTTACCTTCCAATTATTTTGGTGGTTTAGTAACTTTTGACTTCTAAACTGAATGAAATACATTAAAAAGGAGATTTATATGAAATTTTTCGTTAATATAAGTATTCCAACCCCTCCTCATTTTTTGTGATGTAGCTCCCTCACACTATTTCAGCCAATGTAATGGGAACAAGCAGCACAGCTAATAGTGAAATTTTTACAGACCAATTCACAATGCAAAATCTCAGTATATATCCAATGTTCACACTCATTCATATCATGATACTCAGCTACTGAATATCACAATAGTTAACATAAGAAACAGAACAAAGTTTTAACAACTGTGCCAAACAGTGATATCATGATGGGTTTAGTTAAATTGTCACAGAACAGTGACATTAAGATGCTGAGCTTAGATGTAGGTCAGCTGCACAGCAATACACAAGAGTGCTGGCAGGTGTCACCACAAGTGGATACATTGAGTATAGCCATGACACAATCAATGCTTTAAGGTTGCAACTCTGCCAGTCTGTAATCATTTTGAACCATGATACCAAGAGCAAAGAACCACCCAACATTCTATGATTCGAACCATACAGTGTTTGCTGACATTTTGTTGATGACATCAGGCTGGTAGTGCATTGTTTATGCCAACTTTAGTTTTACATAATGCTGTTGTGACTGGTTTGCAAGCTATCCGGTATGTTTTTCTTGCTCATGACAACCTTGCATGAATTGAACTTGATGTTGATCATCATCAGCATCATTGTCACTGGTTAATTACACTCAACAATCTGATGATTAGCAACAAGTACATACTTTATTTTTTGTTCATTTATTCATGTTCCTGTGATCCACATTGTGAATGTATCATGATATCATGTAAATAGTACTGAACAATTTCATATTAAGGTATCTACAATTCAGGTTTGGGAAAAAAGGACAAATAGGGTTTAATGTTCTATCAACATCAAGGTCATTAGAGATGGAGAACAAGCTTGTGTTGTTTCAAGTATGGTGAAGGAAATCAGCCATGCTCTTGCAAAGGGACAATCTCACCATCAGGCTTAAGCATTTTAAGGAAATCAGAAAAACCTAAATCTGGATGGCTCGATGTCAATGAGCTAACCATTGTGCTACCTTGCTTGCTCAGCTTATGTTCTGTTACAAAAATATAAATTATTTAAATATGCTTACAATAATAAACAAACATACACAAATAAGGATCTGGGAATGAGTCTGAGTGTTACAGGTACATTTACACAGTACATTATGGTTCAGGAACTCTGGTAAAGTATAGAATGACCTTTGCAATAGGAGCTACCTTAAGTTGTTTTTAAACAAGAGTTCATCATCCACCAGACACTTAATTTATCAAGTGAAGGCATTATAGGTCTTACTGCCATTGAAATGGACCCTCTTCTGTACCAGTGACTTTGTGACAGAAACGTGGGAAACTACAAAGGAATAACCAGCTGAAGAATTTAACAATTGTGTATGGTAAACAGACTGGAAACACATCATGAGTACATAAAAATACAACATAGTTACAGGCTGTTCTGAGATGTAATAAAAATGAGACTAGCATATCACATCAGGAAACTGAGGACATTGCTTTAACTGTAAATATATGAGTCGATTGCATTTAAAAACCAAGATGCCTACTATTTTACTCTTCTGTCAGTGTGAGATTATTTAGGTTTAGTGAGCAAACTACAGTTTCTAAACAAACAGATTTTGACAACAAGTTTAATAAACTCCATTCACACCTTTCATATTGAAATGAAGCTTTTAAAAAAATCAGTTCTCTTAAAAAGAGACAATAAATTCAGCATCAATACAATCAAATGCAACCTAAAACTCTGATACATTATCTTCCTATATATTAAACTTTTTAGTGGCAATTTCTCAGACCTAAATGTCAGGTCCCTCCACAAAAATTAAATATGACAAAAGTAAAGAAGTACCAACTCTGTCCATGTAGGCACTTCTTTTGATTGGGACTGTCATGATAACAGTATTTTAAAAACACATACTACATGAATAAATGTAGGAAAGTAGAATGTAAATACTTTTGGATTAAAGCACTGAAAAGCAGAAGCATTGAGTCTTTGCTAAGGACACACAAAAAGAAGAAAAAAAATAAAACTTGTTAGCTTTCAGGGCAATCCTTTGTGAGCTAGAGAAAGCACGCGTGCAAGTACACGTGTGCGCACACACACACACACACACACACACACACACACACACACACACACACACACACACACACCTGTGCGCACATGGCACATGCTTGCCTATGCCCCTTCATGATGCTGGCTGGCCTGTTCATCAGCATGTTCTAAAGGCATAGGGATGTGTATGGATGCATGTGCCTGGACAATTGTATGTGTGTGTGTGTGTGTGTGTGTGTGTGTGTGTGTGTGGACACGTGCGCCACATCCAAACTGAATAAACAGGTCTTCACATGGAAATTATTGGAACCACAAAACAGGGAGTATTTTGTGACTTAGCTAACGATTTAAATTGAGTGAAAATGTTACTCTCTAGCAAAAATAAAAATTTTGTGGTTTATGGTTTACAACTTATCTATACATAGTGTTTCAGAAGAAAAAGTACATATTTTAGGAGGTGGTAGAACAGACCAATAAAAATAAATTAACATCCCATACAACGAGTCCAATTTTTATGGGTACTGAGATACAGCCTGTTTCAGGAATAAGTTTTCATTTCCTGTATTAGTACTCCATTTGCTGTGTGTTAAAAATCAACTATCACTTTTATTTTGAAGTTCAAGTTGTGAAATTGTGATTGAGCGATGTAACTGAACTTTTCAGCTGTGATTGTAATTGTGATTTGTTGGCTAATTCTACTATACTGTTTAAGCACATATTTTCAAATATTGAGCATGCTGATGAGGCATTTGTGTATGGGTTTTGAGAAAACTGTAGATGATTTCCTAACCACAGAGTACCAGATTCTGAAGTGTTGCCTCATACTTTTACTAAACTGTGGGAGACTGATACACTGCCTAGCATTCATTATAATCTGAAAATGCAAATTAACAGAGTTTGGATGAAGTAGAAGACAATACTCAATCATTAGAATGTAGGCTTTCAACAAGCTCATGCAAAATTCCTGAACAGGTCTGCAATCCATGTTCAAGAATATTACATATGCACATCCTCCATCCTTATCATTTGCAGCAGATTCAGCACCCTTCAAGAAGGAGATGAAGGTACACAGTTGGAAGTTTGTTGTTGGTTAATTGCTATCTTGATCAATACTGTTTATTTATGAAGCCACTTTCACTCAAGACAATACCAAAAACACTTTCAATTTGCACTGGCAATCCAACAAAAACCTAGGTGCCTTTGTGGGGAGAAATTTTTACAAAGATTTCTTTGTAATTGTGTGATGTGATATGACAAACAATCAGCTGATTGGACCTGTTATGTTACCACATCGTCTTACAGGGTCCCGTTATCTACACTTCTATGAAACAAGTTTTCAGCATTACTAGAAGAGATACCTTTGGTTACAATGGTGGATATATTTCTCTAACATGATGGGACCCCTGGCACATTCTAGTAATCAGCTGACACACCATCTCAACCTTTCATTCTCCAGCAGATGGATCAGCAAAAAAGATCACTTTTTTTGACCTCAAGGTGTTCTGACTTAACCACTTCATATTTTTGCCTGTGGGGGATAGTTGAAAAGTGAAACTTGCAAAGAAAAAGTAAGCACAAGATACAAATTGGTCATTTGGATTTTGAATAAAAAGAAATGTGACTGCGAGAAAGTTCAACACACAGAGCATAAAAACATCCAGTCACTTATTATCAAGAGAAAGGTGGGAAGAAGTTTCTCAATTGCATGACACCAACAAAAAGGTTGAACTGCATGACACCAACAAAAAGTTTGAACAGTTGTCTGACATTTTCAGATATTATTTTGAAACAGTATTCCCTGTCAAAACATGGGTGGTAAAGAACACAAATCTAAAAGCAAAGTCATAGGTAACTAGAGGCATAAAAGTCTTGAGCAACACAAAAAGAAAATTGTTCACTTACCAAAAGAACCACAAGATATTCCCGCTCCCAGTTATATTACAATGTTTATTCAGGTGTATAGAAAAGTCATACACCAGGCAAAAATAATAGCCAATGATAAGTTTATATCAGAGTCAGAAAACAAAAGCAAACTGGGAAGTAATAAAGCAGGAAGGAAATAGTAAAAATGAAAACATTGCCCTGAACTGAGATAACAAGATAATTACTGACCCCTGTAGACTGCAAATCTCTTCAGGCAGCACTATGAAGACAGTACAAGAAATCTAACAATTAATAATAAGAGAGACAGTCCAACAGAACAAAGTAAGTTCTTGCCTCCACTCAATATTTCTCTATGACACAACACCGAAGGAAATCATTCAGGTAACAAAAACCTTTAAAAAAAGTCCCCAGGAATATATGGTATTGCAGACTTTGTCATAAAGGAATGTATTAAAAACATCGCAACGCCCCTTGCAGAGATAATCAACTCATCCTTCTTGATAGTGTTAAAATTGTCAAAGTGATCCCTATTCATAAAAATGTGACAAAACAAATTTAGAAAACTATATACCAATCTCATTATAATCAGTTTTTGCCAAAATCACTGAAAAAAAATCATGTGTAACAGATCAATAGACTTTCAGGATAAGAACAAAATACTCACGAATGCCCAGCATGGTTTTCGGAAAAATAAATCTATGACTAGTGCCACATATAATTTCTTACAAAAAGCTCTAGAAACACTGGGTAATAATCAAAATGCTGTTTGTGTTTTATTAAATCTCAGCAAAGCTTTTGACATCTTTGGCCACAGAATCCTGTTGGAAAAACTCCAAAACTATTGCATTGGAGGCACCACATTAAAAATATTCTCCTCATCATGAGAATCTTCAAGAATATAGAGTGAGTCGAAGTACTGCTACATATCATGTGAAACCCAACTTGCAGTTTCCTCACATGACATTGATCAGGCAAATGGTTAAATTGGTCCAAAAGGGATCTGATTCAATACCACATTTACACTTATTATGAGATGCTCAATTGTTGGGGTATCAAGTGAAATTTATGACCAGACTGAAGATTTTTAGGAAGGGAGGATGCTGTAAGTTATGTCACATTGAGAGTCCTTGACACAAGTAGAAGTAAGTTTGGGTGTGCTCCACAGAGGTGTGTTGAGAACCTTGCTGTTCATTTTGTATATTAATAACCTTGCAGACAATGTTAATGGTGCCCTCAAACTTTTGGCAGATGATGCAGTTGTCTATAATTAAGTACCGTCTGAACGAAGCAACACAAATACCCAGTCAGAGCTTGATAAGATTTCACAGTGGTGAAAATATTGGCAACTTGCTTTAAATGTTCAGAAATATAAAATTGTGCGCTTCAAAAAATGAAAAACATTTAGTATCCTATGACTATAATATCAGCGAGCCACAACTGGAATTGGCAAACTCATGAAAATACCTGGGTGTAGCAATTTGTAGATATATGAAATCAATCAATCATATAATCTCAGTCATATGTAAAGCAGGTGGGAGAATGCAGTTCATTGGTAGAATACTAGGGGAAAGCAATAAGTCTACGAAGGAGATTACATAAAAAACACTCATGTGACCCATCCTAGAATGTTGCGCAAGTGTCTTGGACCTGTACCAAATAGGACTAATGGCGGGTATTGAATGGACACAAAGAACAGCCGCAAGAATGGGAACATTTTGTTCAACTCACATGAAAGTGTTACAGAGAAACAGAACTGATCTGGGACACACTTGAAGGTAAACGGAAACCATCCCACAAAAACCTATTTGCAAAGCTTCTAGAACCAACTACTTTAGTTTTACTTTTACTATTATTATTATTATTATTATCATTATTATTATTATTATTATCATCAGCAGCAGCAGCGTAATCACTCTTATTACCACTGTCTCATACCATCATACACTGCTCATCTTGTCACCATGTATTATCAGTCTCTCAAAAACCCACACAACTTCAGCCTTCATGCTCTGTGACAGACAAGTCTGACGTTGAATCTTCTACTTCTACTGGCGTCTCCCTTCCACTTCCTACCTGCCTTTTACAGCTCTGTGCACTCTCTCCTCCCCTGCCCACTGCATTCCACAAGGCACTGGGTTATGACTGACCCCAGGACAGCTGTCCCTCCTACCTGCCATCAAATAGCAAAAATGACTCAGGAATGCTCTACTCTAAAGCTCGCTCACACAAATGTGCAGTCCTTACCAGCCCAGTAGACTGAGTTCAGATGCATACTTCACAACCTCGGTTATCATGTCACACTATTGTCAGAGACATGACTGAAGCTGAGTATCCCCTACAGTTCTGTAAGCCTTGATGGTCATATTTTTCTGAGACATGACCAATGTGACAGACAAGGCGGCAGTGTGACAGCATAATTATGTATGCAGAATTTTGTTCCCCGAGGTCATACTCATGTATAAAATTGAGAACAAACAGCCCAAATACATGTTGATTGAGATTAAACTGCTCAATAGGATGTGTGTCATCTGTGTAATATACAGCCCATCTAAAGTTGGACAGCTATCTAGCTTTGAATCCGCATTCTCAAGGCTTGACTCTTTGCACGAACAGCAATTGTAGCTGGAGACATCAACATGAATTTTCAAAACAACAGTCCTTCCGTGTCAAAATTCAATAGCATATTTTCCTGTTAAAACCTTACATTGATTCCTTTTGGACCAACTCGTCATACAGCAGACACTCATATGTGTATCTATATATTTCTTGCCAAATCTTCAGAGTAATTTGTACCAATTAGATTCCTGCACCTGGCTTGTCTTCTTGTATGTAATATCATGACTTACTCACTGCAATGCCCAAAGAACAAACCTCAAGTGATGACTTTTAGAGTTTTTAAGCTCTTGAATATGTCTGAGCTTAGCTGATGCCTGTGATATGAAATAACTTCAACAAAAGTAATGAATTGTCCAGTTTCACTGCAATTTATGTGACAAACACGCTCCTTGAAGAACAGTTAAGAGCAAGGAGAAAAATCGCACTGTGGCTTACAGCCCATTTTGAGCACATTATGAGTGTCCAGAGATGCAACACACAGGGCATATAAATAGAACCTGACATCTGACATTCATCTCAGATACAAGCAACTACACAAATGGGTCAGTCAATCTGCTGGGAGGGCTAAGGTATGCCCAGGCACTAATCGACGACTTTCACCGACCTGGTGATCTACGAAAAGTCTACGAGGTCTACGAATAGGCAAACCCAAATCTGCAGCTGAACCTCTAGTTCTTATTGATGATCTAAACGAGTATTTCCCCACACTGATATCTTTACTCGACCAATACAAAATGGCAGAAACCATTGATGCTCTTAAAATGTTAGTGGTTGGTACAAATGGAAATGTTTTTCTGCAGCCAGTAAACCCTAACATGGTCTGCAAGTCAATTGCACGAATCCATTTGGCAGCTGAAGGGCACAATAATATAACAGTGGAAATGATCAGTCTTCTTGTAGATTCTCTACTGCCCAAAACAACACGCATTTTTAACCATTTTCTGACTTCCATCATCTTCCCAACAGCTTGGAAAATGGAACTCATAACGCATAAGGGACCTGCCAAACAGCCCTCCAACTGAAGACTCATTTTGACTCTACTAGCATTATCCAAGGCTTCAGAACACATAGTTCACAAACAGCTCACTAATTATTTAACAATATTATGAAAAGGATAGTTGCTACTCACCATATAGTGGAGATGATGAGTCGCAGATAGTTACAAATAAGAGATGTCAGAAAGTGAGCTTTCAGCCAACAAGGCCTTCGTCGGGAATAGACAACATACTCACACAAATGCAACTTGCACACATGAGTACAGTCTCTGACTGCTGTGGCCACTCTGTGAGTGGCAGCGCATGATGGGAGAGGCAACTGGAGGGTGGAGGCAGGGAGGGAGGAGGCAGCGACGGGTAGGGGTAGGGGTAGGGGGAGGGGGAGGGGGAGGGGAGTTATAGCAGGGTACGGGTGGGGGACAGTAAAGAGTGTACAGGGACAGGGTGGAGAGAGGATAGGTAGACAGAGGTTGGGAAAAGGAGGGCGGGGGGGGAGGGGGGGAGCAGGTAGTGGGGGGAAAAAAAATGAGTGTGTTGGCAGAATATGGTAATAGAGGGCTGTGTAGTGCTGGAATGGGAACAGGGAAATGGCTAGGTGGGTAATGACAGTGACTAACAAAGATTGAGGCCAGGAGGCTAATGGGAATGTAGGATATACTGCACGGAAAGTTCACACCTGCGCAAATCAGAAAAGGGCGTGTTGGTGGGAACGATCCAAACGGCACGGGCTGTGAAGCAGTCACTGAAATGAAGAACATCGTGTCGGGTGGCGTACTCGGCAATAGGGTAGTCTGGCTGTTTCGTGGTCACAGTTTGTTGGTGGCCATTGTTGCAGACAGCTTGTTGGTTGTCATGCCCACACAGAATGCAACACTGTGGTTGCAGCTTAGCTTATAGATCACGTGACTGGTTTCACAGGTAGCACTGCCTTTGATGGGATAGGTGACACTTGTGACTGGACTGGAGAGGATGGTGGTGGGAAAATGTATGGGACAGGTCTTGCATGTAGGTCTGTCACAAGGGTACGAGCTGTGAGGCATGGGGTTGGGAGCTGGTGGTGTGTAGGGACGGATGAGGATTCTCTGTAGGTTTCTGTAGGTAGCAGAATACCTTTGCGGGAGGAGTGGGAACAGTAGTGGATAGGACACTCCACATTTTAGGGCGTGACGAGGGGTAGTCAAAACCCTGATAGAGAATGTGATTCAGTTGCTCCAATCCTGGGTGGTACTGAGTCACAAGACCAGATACTGGAAGGATAAGGCATGGGATATCTGTTTTGTACACAGTTATGAGGATAATCGAGGTCTGCCAAGGCCTCAGTGAGACCCTCAGTGTATTTCGAAAGGGACCACTCATCACTGGAGATGCGACGCCACAGGTGGCTAGGCTGTACAGAAGGACCTGCTTGGTATAGAAAGGATGGCAGCTGTCAAAGTGCAGGTTTTGCTGGTGGTTGGTAGTTCTGATATAGACACAGATGCTGATGTAGCCATCGTTGAGATGGAGATCAACATTGAGGAAAGTGGCTTGTTGAGTAGCAACAGGAGAAGCGAATGAGGGAGAAGATGTTGAGCTTCTGTATGAATGTGGACAATGTGTTCTCATCCTCAAACCAGATCACAAAGATTTCATCAATGAATATGAACCGTGTGAGGGGTTTGAGATTCTAGGTGTCTAGGAAGGATTACTCAAGATGGTCCACGAATAGGCTGACATAGGATAGTGCCATGCGGATGTACCCCAGATTCTTTTGTAAGTAACGTCTTCAAGGAGAAGTAATTGTGGGTGAGTATATAGTTGGCCACGGCTACAAGGAAGGAGGTTTAGAATCCGTCAGTTGATGACGAAGGTAGTGTTCAATAGTGGTAAGTTCATGGGCATTAGGGTTGTTAAGTGTAAAGGGAGGTGGCATCAATAGTGACAAGCAGAGCACCATGTGGTAAAGGAAAAGGAAGTGTGGAGAGTTGTCAGCGAAAGAAATGGTTGGTGTCTTTTATACAGGTAGGTAGGTTGTGGTAGTAGGTTGAAGATGTTGGTCTATGAGAGCAAAGACTTTCTCAGTGGGGGTGCAGTAACCAGACACAATGGGGTGTCCTGTGTGGTTGGGTTTATGGACTTTAGAAAGCTTTCAGAAGGTAGGCATGCAGGAAGGGGTAGAGGTGAGGAGACAAAGGTGCATTCCCGCAACAGATTCTGGGATGGGCCTGAGGATTTATGGAGAGACTAGAGATACAGCTGGATTTCTGGAATGGCATCACTGTGGCAGGGTTTGTAGGTGGATGAATGAGACAACTGGCAGAATCCTTCTGCCACATAATCGTTGCAGTTCAAAACATCAGTTGGTGAATCTCTGTCAGCAGCTAAGATCATAAGATCTGGATCAGCTTTTAGCTGGTGAATTGCAGTTATTTTTGAAGATGCAAGGTTTAGTTTGCATACTGAGGGATTTGGAGAACGATGGTGAGGCAAGGTTCAAAGTTAAGAAATTCTGGAAAGTTGACACAGAATGATTTGGGGGCAGAGGGGGTGGATCAATGTTGGATGGAGGAATGAACTGCATCAGGCAGGGTTCAACATTGGTCTTTGGCTGGAGGCAAGCTGGTGGCGAAAAAATGTTTCTACTGTACAGACCAGGAGAAGGAGAGAAGGTCTTTAACAAGTTCTGTATGATTGAATTTGAAGTAGGGAAAAAGGTGAGGCTTTGCAGAGGACCGATACTTCTGCAGGGCTGCAGCTTTTGGAGGAAAGGTTCACGACTGTGTTTTGGGTCTGTTTGGGTTCTGGATTCGGTGTGGTGTTGGGAGGAAGTTTTTGAGGTTGTGGTAAATGTAGTAGCTCTGTAACACAGGCTTTGTCAGCTATAAGGAGATGTGCGAGAGGTTAGGAGGCTGTTGTAGGGATGGTGGGTGTGGCAGTCCAAGGTGGGAGTAAGAAGTGAACAGGAGGGAGAGTTTTTTAGGTGGCATTGTACACGTTGCTCTAGTTCCTGGAAGGCAAGAGTTTCAATGCGTGATATGGGATCCAGGAATTTCGAATTACATAGTAGGAGAATTTTGTGGATGGAGAGAAGGTTTGCACCTGATTGATATGGTTTTGCAGTCTATGTTGGTGAGGCTTAAGGACTGGTGGAATCTGAACAGATGGAGGCCATTGTGGAAGGAAGGGGGGCAGCTGGGGTTGGGTAATTTGATGGTAACACCATTTGCAGGGATTCCATGAGCCAAGCAACAATGCAGGAACTGTTTGTAGGACTGGGTTCTGGCTAGAGATAAGGAAACTTTTCTGTATTGATGCAGACTGAAGGAGTGAGTATCCACAGTGGTGGATAAAATCTAGATGGTGAGTAGCAACTATCCTTTTCATAATATTGCTATATTACATCCTGGATTTTCGATTGTTTCACTGATTATTTAACAGCAAATAACATTTTACATGACTATCAGTCCAGTTTCCAGCAAAACTGCAGAATGATGACTGCTTTTATAAAAGTGGAATATGAACTGAAACAAGTTATGGATACACAACAAGTGACTACTGTGTGATTTTTGGGTTTCTGCAAAGTTTTTGATATTGTTGACTTTGACATTCTACTAGTTAAAATCATAAGTCAAAATGTTTCTTAAAGTGTTGTACAGTGGTTCTACTCATATCTTATATTTCACCAACAGTGTGTAATGATCAGAACAAAAAGGTCACAGTGGAGGAATGTACTATCAGAAGTCTCACAAGGTTTAGTATTGAGCCCATTACACTAATTCTTATACATTAATGATGTATCAACTATTCTCTCCCACTGCAAATATCACCTGTATGCTGATGACATTCAGTTACACCTGCATGCAAGTCCAACATACTTGTGGATAGGCATCCAAAATGTAAATGCCAATTTACCTGCCCTGTCAGTGTGGACGCAGAGTGTAAGTATAAACTTAACCCATCTAAAACACAAGCAACCTTAGTTGCTCACAGAAGACTTATTATCCTTTAGTTCAGAAAATTGCTTCCACCACTGATCCTAAATGGCATGGAAACAACTTTTGCTTTCTCTGCAAAGAACTTGGGGTTAATACACAATTGCAATCTGTAAGAAAGAGGCAGCATCATTTCACACACTACAGAAAAATATAAAGAAGTGTTTCCTTTCAAGCTTAACGGGAGTTAGAACCGAAATTTTTTTTATCCACATTTTTGGATTTCTATCTCATTCTAAAATTTGCAATTTTCCTAATAAAATGATATACATACCACTTATAAACTCACATGGGAAGTATTATGAATTAAAAAAAAAAATCTTTAACGGTTGAAAATGTTAATATTTTTACATGCTTTACTTCAAGATCTAATAAAATCAGTAATTTTTTTATATAGAAGGCTGTGAATTGCTGTGTTATAAAGGTCATGTCCAGAAGAGGATGGGCACCAGGTTGAGGAAGCTGAAACAAAGTTTGAGAGACAATTTCTGATCCCAAAACCATAAGAGGCAGGCTGACAGACAAAATGATTGATGAACTACAGCAGTATTATGGGATGACCATTACAAATAATACTGAGAATTTGTTGAAAATGAAGCAGGCAGTAAGAGCTACCTTCTTCCACAGACTGTCAACTAATGAAAAACCAGTACACCACCTCTGCTCTCCTGGACCTGATTAATGGTGCAATTACCAAAATGCCCAGTACTCAAACAGTTCATACAGACATAAACACTCCATTCCATCTGCAGTCATGGATATCATAAAACCTATTTACAGAGACCTGGCAAATCCTTAATTACTGAAGAAGTGTCTCCATGGCGAGACTCAAAATTCCAATGAGTCATACTATAATCTTATATGGAGTCGCTTACCAAAAAATGTTTTTGTTGGGATGAAGAACAAAAGTGGGGGTCAGTGATGCTGTAATTGCTTTTAATGATAACAACATCGGTAAGGTGAAAGTGCTATAGCATATGAGAATCAATCCTGGAGCAAACTGCACCAAAGAATGTGAACAGGCAGACAAGGTTCGCTTTGGTAAAGCAGAGTATGCAACTCAGCTGGCCACTTAGGAGTCCAGAAAGAAGAAAAAACTTGGAAAAAGATAAAGAGGATGATATGCAGTACGGTGCAGGGTGCTCCTGAGTGACTAAAAAAAAAAAAAAAATTAAGCATATATGTAGTAACAGTCTTTTGAAACTTTAGAAGCTGTTCCTGAAAATTTACATTTTCTGTTGCACTTTTCCCTAAATTTCAGAAACCACTTCGAGAAGAGTATTCAAATTTTCAGGGAGTAATAACATACATATCCTAAGTCTACTGAACTAAAAGAAGGACATAATGTCATGTATAATTAAAATTATTTAGGATAACGTATAAAAAAAGTACACAAACTTTTGACCGTGTAATTAAAAAATTGTATTTCTGAAAGCAGTGGCTGAAATGCAATTACTGCAGTTTGGTAGACTCAGAACATACAGTTTAATGCCCTCTAAAAGTTTAATGTCAATGACTACAGTGGTTCTTGAAATACAAGGCGGCCAAATCACTAAATTGAACATTGTCAGAATAGGGCATTACAACTCAAGCTCACAGAGATACTACTCTCAACATTTGACTCTGGTGATGCCATTCTCCTACGGTTTCTGTGCAAAAGCTCAGGTGGGCTGTAATATGCATTGAATGCTTGTGTAATAGTACACCTTTGTGACTTATGATTTTTCAACCATATCACACCAGCCTACAAACAGTTATGATACCTATGTGCTAATAAACACAGACTATCATATTCTATGTTTGCTCTGTCATCTTTTCAATCACTGCACTCCCTCTTATTTATCTTCAGCTCTTACTCACTATCTAAAATACACAGCAAAAATACTCATTCTTAACCAAGTAAAATTCTCTCTGTACCATCACATAGCACTGTCTTGTTTTCTAAATCATTTCTGATATCAGGAACCCAGCTTTGGAACAGTTTTCCTCAGAACACCAGAGAAATTAAATTCCTTACAAACTTCAAAAGATAGCTAATTGTCCACCTATCAGAATAGTCATCTCTTCTACATTCTGTGAAGCTCATTCTCATCAGTCCTCCTCCCCCAGGACTTGTCCCTACCCCATGTTGGCAGAGTCCTCTGTTTACTTGCTGTTCTTTCCTAACTGCCACTGTTGGTATCATTTCAATCTCCTCCTCTTCCTTTATCCATTCCACTTTGGATAATACCGAAAATGGCTTCCAATGTGCTAAGGTAATCCATACCATTCTAAAGGCTTCGTACTAAGGGAAATGGAGAAAGTCCTAACAACTGGTACATTGGAATGTACCCTCTGCCGCACACTACATAGTGGTTTGAAGAGTATAAATGTAGTTGCACATGTAAATGAAATATTCTAAAATATTAGTAGACAATTCAAGGCGAAAAGTGTATCACTGAATTTTGACAAGAGTCAGTACATATTGCTCATAACATTTTACAGAACTCAAATAGTTATGACTACAATCTGTCCAAATAATAAAATTCCACAAGTAGAAAACATTCAGTTTTTGAGACAGGAAAGAGATCATTACTTGGACTGGAAAAACCACATCTTAGACTTTACAAAGTGCCCTATTTTATGATTTGCACTATGCACATTATTATGCATATTTCTGTTCAATAAAAAGTTTTAGAAAATTTTCTGAGAAATATCATACATACAGGAATAACATTTTCAGAATATGGAAATGGTTTACAAGAATTATATCTTGGCATAACAGTACAATATTCAGCAGAGATGTTTCAAAAAGCTTGAAGAATTTTCTGAACTGGATTTTTCTTGTGTGTGAGGGTCATCAAGACAGACACAAAAACATTAAGGTCCTTCATTGTTATCAATATTACTCTCTTCACATTTTTAATGTCATTTAAGATGTTGTATAAATATACAGATACACATTAATGATATGAATATAATAGCGGGAAACATTCCACGTGGGAAAAATATATCTAAAAACAAAGATGCTGTAACTTATCAAACGAAAGCGTAGGTATGTTGACAGAGACATTAACAAACACAAACACATACACACAAATTTCAAGCTTTCGCAACCTATGGTTGCTTCATCAGGAAAGAGGGAAGGAGAGAGAAAGACGAAAGGATGTGGGTTTTAAGGGAGAGGGTAAGGAGTCATTCCAATCCCGGGAGCGGAAAGACTTACCTTAGGGGGAAAAAGGGACAGGTATACACTCGCACATACACACATGTCCATTGCACATATACAGACACAAGCAGACATATGTAAAGATAAAGAGTTTGGGCAGAGATGTCAGTCGAGGCAGAAGTACAGAGGCAAAGATGTTGTTGAATAACAGGTGAGGTATGAGCGGCGACAACTTGAAATTAGCGGAGGTTGAGGCCTGGTGGGTAACGGGAAGAGGGGATATATTGAAGGGCAAGTTCCCATCTCCGGAGTTCGGATAGGTTGGTGGTAGTGGGAAGTATTCAGATAACCCGGAGGGTGTAACACTGTGCCAAGATGTGCTGGCCGTGCACCAAGGCACGTTTAGCCACAGGGTGATCCTCATTACCAACAAACACTGTCTGCCTGTGTCCATTCATGCGAATGGACAGTTTGTTGCTGGTCATTTCCATATAGAAAGCTTCACAGTGTAGGCAGGTCAGCTGGTAAATCACGTGGGTGCTTTCACACGTGGCTCTGCCTTTGATCGTGTACACCTTCCGGGTTACAGTACTGGAGTAGGTGGCGGTGGGAGAGTGCATGGGACAGGTTTTACACCGGGGGGCAGTTACAATGGTAGGAGCCATTGGGTAGGAAAGGTCGTTTGGGGTTTTCATACGGATGAACCAAGAGGTTACGAAGATTAGGTGGACGAGGAAAGACACTCTTGGTGGAGTGGGGAGGATTACATGAAGGATAGATCTCATTTCAGGGCAGGATCTGAGGAAGTCGTATCACTGCTGGAGAGCCACATTCAGAGTCTGATCCAGTCCCGGAAAGTATCCTGTCACAAGTGGGGCACTTTTGGGGTTCTTCTGTAGGAGGTTCTGGGTTTGAGGGGATGAGGAAGTGGCTCTGGTTATTTGCTTCTGAACCAGGTCGGGAGGGTAGTTGTGGGATGCAAAAGCTGTTTTCAGGTTGTTGGTGTAATGGTTCAGGGATTCAGGACTGGAGCAGATTCGTTTACCACGAAGACCCAGGCTGTAGGGAAGGGACCGTTTGATATGGAATGGGTGGCAGCTGTCATAATGGAGGTATTGTTGCTTGTTGGTGGGTTTGATGTGGACGGTTGTGTGAAGCTGGCCATTAGACAGATGGAGGTCAACGTCGAGGAAAGTGGCATAGGATTTGGAGTAGGAGCATGGGAATCTGAGGTTGGAGAGGAAATTCTGGAGTTCTTCTTCATTGTGAGTCAAGATCATGAAGATGTCATCAATAAATCTGTACCAAACTTTGGGTTGGCAGGCCTGGGTAACCAAGAAGGCTTCCTCTAAGCGCCCCTTAAATAGGTTGGCCTACAGGGGGGCCATCCTGGTACCCATGGCTGTTCCCTTTAATTGTTGGTATGTCTGGCCTTCGAAAGTGCAGAAGTTGTGAGTTAGGATGAAGCTGGCTAAGGAATGAAGAAAGAGGTTTTAGGTAGGGTGGCAAGTGATTGGAGTGAAAGGAAGTGCTCCATCACAGTAAGTTCACTACAGGATCAACATAGCTCAGCTTTAAGCAACACTTTATCGACTTTTTTCACACCGGATCTCCAGTTGCTTTCTAGTTCACTTTTATCTCTCCCCATACATTTTTATTTTTATTTTCATTTCAGCCTGATGTTACACTTTCCACCTTCTAATACCATGTCACCCTCACAACATCTCCACAGCTACCCCATTAAGTTTTATTTACATGCCTTTGCCCTAGCAAGATTACACTCTCATATTTTATTTACTCAGGATTGTCTGACATTTGGCATTACCCCCAAAGGCCTCACACTTAAAGTTCCCATCTCTGGCTGCAATCCTCCTTTCCATCAGTCCTTATACCAGTTCCAAACTGCACGATCCATAGCCCTCACCGGCCTAATCCTTCACCTATACATCGACTCGGCCAATGAACACATCCGTCAACTCCTATCCTTAATAAAAGTCCTCAATCATTCCTCTCGCACATCCACAACGGCTGTTCAGAGCATCCTCCTACAAGCCAACTGCAAATTAGAACAGCATGCCACCCTCCACCTCAAAAAACTATCCAATCTCCTGGTTTCCCACCTCCGGAAAGGCAACTCACTCACCCTCCACAACCTTTCCAGCAAACCTCAAGCTCCTCTTATTGCACATAGACCCAGTCTCTCCCATCTACTCAATATCCCACTTCCAGCTCCACTCCCCCCAAAACCTCTAAATTCTAATCAACACAATCTGGAACCACAACACCCCAATTAAGTAGTTAACCTTTCCTCCAAAACTCTCTCCCAATCTGAAACCTCTGTCCTATCCAAAGGCCTCACCTTCAGCCCTACTCCCAGATTCAACCAAACTGCCCTCAAAGATTTACTATCCTACACCCATACTCATTGCTGGAAACATCACTTTGCCGTGAAGAAAAATAATCATAATCCTATTCCTAATGATCCAACTCCCCAAGACACTATCCAAATTGAACCCTGCCTGGAACAGTTCTGTCCTCCGTCACAACGGGACCCACCTCCTCTTCCTCAAAATCACCCTCTCCAAACCTTCCAGGAATTTCTCACTTCCAGCCTTGCCTCTCAGTCCTTCTTGGAAAACCTTGATCCTACTCCCAACATCACCACAGCTGAAGCCCAGGCTATCTGTGACCTGAAGGCTGACGGATCCATCGTAATTCTTCCGGCGAACAAGGGTTCTACGACCATGGTACTTGATCATCGGGAATATGTGGCTGAGGGACTGTGTCAGCTATCACACAACACTACAGACAAAGTTTGCCAAAGTAATCCCATTCCTGATGTCCAGGCGGAGCTTTAAGGAATCCTCAGAAACTTAGGTCCCCTACAAAACCTTTCACCTGACTCCATCAACCTCCTGACCCCACTGACACCTCACACACCTACCTTCTACCTACTTCCTAAAATTCACAAACCCAATCATCCCGGCTGCCCCATTGTACATGGTTACCAAGTCCCCACACAATGTATCTCTGCCTACGTAGATCAAAACCTTCAACCCATTACATGCAGTCTCCCATCCTTCATCAAACACACCAACCACTTTCTTGAACGCCTGGAATCCTTACCCAGTCTGTTTCCCCCGGAAACCATCCTTGTAACCGTTGATGCCACTTCCCTATACACAAATATCCCGCACGTCCAGGGCCTCGCTGCAATGGAGCACTTCCTTTCACGCCGACCACCTGCCACCCTACCTAAAACCTCTTTCCTCATTACCTTAGCCAGCTTCATCCTAACTCACAACTTCTGCACTTTCGAAGGCCAGACATACCAACAATTAAAGGAAACAGCCATGGGTACCAGGATGGCCCCCTCGTAAGCCAACCTATTTAAGGGGTGCTTAGAGGAAGCCTTCTTGGTTACCCAGGCCTGCCAACCCAAAGTTTGGTACAGATTTATTGATGACATCTTCATGATCTGGACTCACAGTGAAGAAGAACTCCAGAATTTCCTCTCCAACCTCAACTCCTTTGTTTCCATCAGATTCACCTGGTCCTACTCCAATTCCCATGCCAATTTCCACATCCGCCCACATCAAACCCACCAACAAACAACAGTACCTCCATTATGACAACTGCCACCCATTCCATATCAAACAGTCCCTTCCCTACAGCCTGGGTCTTCGTGGCAAACGAATCTGCTCCAGTCCTGAATCCCTGAACCATTACACCAACAACCTGAAAACAGCTTTTGCATCCCACAACTACCCTCTCGACCTGGTTCAGAAGCAAATAACCAGAGCCACTTCCTCATCCCCTCAAACCCAGAACCTCCCACAGAAATACCCCAACAGTGCCTCACCTGCGACAGGATACTTTCTGGGACTGGATCAGACTATGAATGTGGCTCTCCAGCAGTGATACAACTACCTCAGATCCTGCCCTGAAATGAGATCCATCCTTCATGAAATCCTCCCCACTCCACCAAGAGTGTCTTTCCTCATCCACCTAATCTTCGTAACCTCTTGGTTCATCACTATGAAATCCCCAAGCCACCTTTCCTACCCGCTGGCTCCTACCATTGTAACTGCCCCCGGTGTAAAACCTGCCCCATGCACCCTCCCACCACCACCTACTCCAGTCCTGTAACCTGGAAGGTGTACACGATCAAAGGCAGAGCCACGTGTGAAAGCACCCACGTGATTTACCAACTGACCTGCCTACACTGTGAAGCTTTCTATGTGGGAACGACCAGCAACAAATTGTCCATTCGCATGAACAGACACAGGAAGACAGTGTTTGTTGGTAATGAGGATCGCCCTGTGGCTAAACATGCCTTGGTGCACGGCCAGCACATCTTGGCACAGTGTTACACCCTCCGGGTTATCTGGATACTTCCCACTACCACCAACCTATCACAACTCCAGAGATGGGAACTTGCCCTTCAATATATCCCCTCTTCCCGTTACCCACCAGGCCTCAATCTCCGCTAATTTCAAGTTGTCGCCGCTCATACCTCACCTGTCATTCAACAACATCTTTGCCTCTGTACTTCTGCCTCAACTGACATCTCTACCCATACTCTTTATCTTTACACATGTCTGCTTGTGTCTGTATATGTGCAGATGGACATGTGTGTATGTGCGAGTGTATACCTGTCTCGTCTTTCCGCTCCCGGGATTGGAATGACTCCTTACCCTCTCCCTTAAAACCCACATCCTTTCGTCTTTCCCTCTCCTTCCCTCTTTCCTGATGAAGCAACCGTGGGTTGCGAAAGCTTGAAATTTGTGTGTGTGTGTGTGTGTGTGTGTGTGTGTGTGTGTGTGTGTTAATGTCTATCAACACACCAACTGTTTCGTTTGGTAAGTTACAGCATCTTTGTTTTTAGATATACAGAAACACACATTTTAACTACTTGTTAAAGCATATTATCTGCCTTGTGATAAATACAGTGGTGTTTAACTTTTTATTCATCATTCCTGTCTACTCCACAATAAAGCACCTTCACATTATAAATATTTAATCACAGAAGTTTTTATTATGATTCATATTAATACTTTCATATTATAATAGATTTCAGATTATTTCGTTTGTTTCATTTGACTGTTTGGTACAACTTGTCTTCTTTGTTTTTCAGCATCTTTTTTTCTGCAGTCACAGTTACATAGCTTACACAGGTTAAAAAAAATAAAAAATCTTTTGTGGCCATAACAAAGTATCATAAGGACTAAACATGTCTTGCTTTATCTTAAAACATCTTTGGTGGTCACTGTAACAATATAATTTCCCTCACACTTTTGGTATGCTAAGACCATGAACAGTTCCCATGCATCATCACACTGCCATGAACAAATAATTATTATCACTGCTTGTGGTTTTTTGGCATTAGGACTCATCAACACTAAATATATTCACATTTTTGCGTTGTGAAGAACCACTTCCATCTCACCAATTCATGCACTTTTTTTATATGTGGCATGCATTTGTCTTTTGTTTATTTTTGGTGACAGCTTGAGCTTCTGCTATCTCTCTCTCTCTCTCTCTCTCTCTCTCTCTCTCTCTCTCTCTCTCTCTCTCTGTGTGTGTGTGTGTGTGTGTGTGTGTGTGTGTGTGTGTGTGTGTGTGTGTGTTTGTAAATTACTGCTTTACTATGGTACAGTGTGTGTGATCTAGGGTGGGGATATTGCCCAGTTTCTGTAATGCTATTTTGTGGTGTCTAGGGGAGATGTTCTTTATCTGCTACATGTTTTATTAGCTTGGTAGCTGATGTTTGTTCAATCACTGATTAAGTGTTTCTTATTATTGGCTTTTGGATGTAGAAGTTCTCTTTTAGGGTTAGGAGATGTTTTTTATTACAGTAGCTGACTATTTTCATAACTGTTCCTATTTTGGTAGGGTGGTGTTTTTCTTATCAGAGGTGTTCCGCAAATGTTGAATGATTGGTACCATATTTCCAAGCACTTTTACGCTTTTTATATATTACTTCAACAGTTATGCTGGTCTGTTATACAGAGTAAATATCTCTGGAGTGAGAAATGTGTTCTGCGCATGTTGTCAACATTAAACCAGGACTGTCACATGTTTTCGGGACTTCACTGTGTGTGTGTGCTTTCCGCAGAGTTTGAAGTTTATAATATCAAGAGTTTTTGTTGTGTTTCACCGTTTGTTGAAAGTGTAATAGCGATGGTGAATTACTGTTGTTGCTACGGATGCAAAGAAAAATATGTGAAAGGAGGGATATTAACTTTTCATGGGTGTTATGTTTAAAAATTTCGAGACGCATTATAATTAAGGCTTGATTCTGTAGTCCTATTTTTCTACGATTTTATGACTATATAATAGATATTACAACTCGTACAAAAGCTTACAAACAATCGCTTCCTCTCATAAATTTGCTAGTGTAACAGGAAAGCAAGTGGTTAGTTGTTTCAACAAATACTATCCTCCATGCATTTATCAGTGACTTGTCAATTATGTATATAGATTTGAAAGACGGGAGACAGGTAAATTCAATGGAGTGGGAGTCTGTTAATTGTCTTCGTATAATGTGTGTGTCCAAACCTTTTTGTTTACTATAAAGATACAGTAGGAGACCATGTTAAGTGTGTCTAGGACATGGAGAATGATTATGTCCGATTTATATTTTAGTTTACTGAAGGATGAACAACGAGTAAAGATGTGGCTCCAGAAAATAAGGAGGAGTAATTTTGTCCCCACAAAATATTCCAAAGTATGTTCAAAACACTTTGAAGAGGTATGTTTAGACAGAGGAAAATTTGGATGTGTATGGCTGAAGGTAGATGCTATACCAACTATTTTTAATTTTCCACAGCACCTACTACCAATTTCTGCAATCAGCTTAAATACATTTTCTGCACAAATCAAATAAAAAACACAATAATGTAGCTAATCAAAGTACATATTCATCTTCTTTGGTGTATTTTGCCTTCAATTTATTATCTTCACCATTTGATTAAGAAGTGTAAAATATTAGTAAACATGTCCCCAAACTCTTTTATTTGTGTCACTTTCTACTTCCCTTAATGGTGTTATATGGGTTGACTGTTACATGACCAACTGTATTTGCTTTACAGTACATTTATTCTCTGATCGCCTCCCCTCCCCCCCCCCCCCCCCCCCTCCTTCTTACACAGTCTACTATTTACTTAATAAACTGGGAGAAAGTACGTAAAATGCATTAAATAAACACTTCAAAGTGTCACCAGTAAGAAAAATTGTGCTTTAGGTCACAAAAACGAGAAAATAAATACGCAGAAATAGCAGAAAAAAGACTAATTAGCAGGGATATAATCACTAATGTGTGGCAAATTCGGTGTTTTTCAGACACTTGCAAAAGTAGTAGCGTACTGTCAAGTCGTTTTGCAAGACTATCACTGCAAAAATGTACGTCAGGCTCTGTAATATTATAAAGTGCCATATCATACCAAAAACTACCAAAAATCGAGTGCATCTGAACTGCGGCACTTATCGCACAGATGCAGAATGCAATATCACTTGCCCTTAAAAGTTACGTAGCTGGTTTATTCCCTGTATCAAATGGATACTCTTAAAATGTCTGCGCAACATATATAAGTAATCCACAACGCATATGAAAAGAATCCATCTGTGCTAGGGATGTAGTGACATTCGAAAAATACAGGGCTCTATACGGCCAAATACACAACGTCCCAAGAACACGTGACCAGGCTGGCAATGTATGTACACAACACAAAATCTGTTCTGCGCATGTGAATGCTCACTCCAGAGATATTTACTCTATGGTCTGCTACCAGTACAGAGCATTACAGCTGTTACAGTGGAGCTGGTAAATGTCAGACTTTTGGTATACATCAGTATCGTCTTCCTTCTTTAGACATTTTTGTAGTGAGTTCTTGACTTTGGTATGCTTTTTATTCCTTGTTTCTTGAGGATGCTCCCACTACTGTGTGTCAATTTGTTTCTGTATGTGAGTGTGTAGTACTAGCTGGTCTGTTGAACTTCTGTTTCATGCTCTTGTTGTGCAGCAGTGGTATTATTGGTGTGTGTGTGTGTGTGTGTGTGTGTGTGTGTGTGTGTGTGTGTGGTGGACGCTTTAACTCTTTGGATTATTATTATTATTTCTTTCTTATCTCAGACGTTATGTCTGGACAAAAGTAGAGAGTGACGAGCGTGACTTCCTTTTAACTGTACGGTATATATTATATTGCATTTAGGAACTTTCGGGTAATTGAACATGTATCAATAATTACAGATTTCTGTAGTTGTATATATAAGTTTGGATGTAGCTGTATTGCATTGATGTACTGGTGGATATTGTGTGGTATGACTCCTGTAGTTGATAGTATAATTAGTATAATGTCTCCAGTACATTTTGTGGTGCATACTAGTATGTGGGAACGTGTTGTTTTATAAGTTTATGTTGTAAGGCAAGCTGTTGATGTATTATTTTTGCTACATTGTCATGTCTTCTGGGGTATTCTGTATTTGCTAGTATTGTACATCCGCTTGTGATGTGATCTACTGTTTCTATTTGTTGCTTGCAAAGTCTGCATTTATCTGTTGTGGTATTGGGATCTTTAATAATATGCTTACTGTAATATCTGGTGTTTATTGTTTGATCCTGTATTGCAATCATGAATCCTTCCATCTCACTGTATATATTGCCTTTTCTTAGCCATGTGCTGGCTGCGTCTTGATCGATGTGTGGCTGTATTAGATGATACGGGTGCTTGCCATGTAGTGTTTTCTTTTTCCAATTTACTTTCTTCGTATCTATTGATGTTATGTGATCTAAAGGGTTGTAGAAGTGGTTATGAAATTGCAGTGGTGTAGCCGATGTATTTATATGAGTGATTGCTTTGTGTATTTTGCTAGTTTCTGCTCATTCTAGAAAGAATTTTCTTAAATTGTCTACCTGTCCATAATGTAGGTTTTTTTTATGTCAATAAATCCCCTTCCTCCTTCCTTTCTGCTTAATGAGAATCTTTCTGTTGCTGAATGTATGTGATGTATTCTATATTTGTGGCATTGTGATCGTGTAAGTGTATTGAGTGCTTCTAGGTCTGTGTTACTCCATTTCACTACTCCAAATGAGTAGGTCAATATTGGTATAGCATAAGTATTTATAGCTTTTGTTTTGTTTCTTGCTGTCAATTCTGTTTTCAGTATTTTTGTTAGTCTTTGTTTATATTTTTCTTTTTGTTCTTCTTTAATATTTGTATTATCTATTCCTATTTTTTGTCTGTATCCTACATATTTATAGGCATCTGTTTTTTCCATCGCTTCTATGCAATCGCTGTCGTTATCTAATATGTAATCTTCTTGTTTAGTGTGTTTTCCCTTGACTGTGCTATTTTTCTTACATTTGTCTGTTCCAAAAGCCATATTTACATCATTGCTGAATACTTCTGTTATCTTTAGTAATTGGTTGAGTTGTTGATTTGTTGCTGCCAGTAATTTTAGATCATCCATGTATAGCAAATGTGTGATTTTGTGTGGGTATATTCCAGTAATATTGTATCCATAATTTGTATTATTTAGCATGTTGGATAGTGGGTTCAGAGCAAGGCAGAACCAGAAAGGACTTAATGAGTCTCCTTGGTATATTCCACACTTAATCTGTATTGGCTGTGATGTGATATAATTTGAATTTGTTTGATTATTAAGTGTGGTTTTCCAATTTTTCATTACTATGTTTAGGAACTGTATCAATTTAGGATCTACTTTGTATATTTCCAATATTTGTAGTAACCATGAGTGGGGTACACTATCAAAAGCTTTTCGGTAATCAATGTATGCGTAGTGTAGCTACCTTTGTTTAGTTTTAGCTTGATATGTTATCCCGGCATCTATTATCAGTTGTTCTTTACATCCTCGTGCTCCTTTGCAACAGCCTTTTTGTTCTTCATTTATAATTTTGTTCTGTGTTGTATGTGTCATTAATTTCTGTGTAATGACTGAAGTTAATATTTTATATATTGTTGGTGGGGCATGTTATGGGGCGGTATTTAGCTGGGTTTGTTGTGTCTGGTTGATCTTTAGGTTTCATATAAGTTATTCCATGTGTAAGTGTATCAGGGAATGTGTATGGGTCTGCAATGTAACTGTTAAATACTTTAGTTAGATGTGAATGTGTTGAGGTGAACTTTTTTAGTCAGAAATTTGCTATTTTATCTTTTCCAGGGGCTTTCCAATTGTGAGTAGAATTAATTGCTTTGGTGACTTCATGTCACTAAAAGGGGGGTTAGCCCTATTAGTGGTTTGTTCTTTTCGTCGCCTTTTACGACTGGCAGAACACTCCAGAGGCCTATTCTTTTCCCGGGCCTCCACGGGGATTATTATTATTATTATTATTATTATTATTATTATTATTATTATTATTAGAGATTATTGACATCCATCATTCTTGCTGTCTGAATTATTATGTCATGCCCATTACTATTGTTGTGTTTGTCAAGTGGTACTGTGGTTAGCCTGTGAAGCTCATGTCTGAAAGCTAATTCTTTTTGGACCTGTTGGTGGTTAGATGATTGGTATACTACTGCGTCTGAAGTGGTGTTTTTCCTGTAAATGCTGAAGGAGTGTTGGTTATTTTCTTTGTGATGGATATATCTAGGAAGTTTATTTGGCTGGACTGTTCTTTCTCTAAAGTGAAATTTATTTTTCTGTGTTGTGTGTTTAACTACAAATGTGTGCAGTTGGTCTATCTTATTCTCTGGTTCACTACGAAGCAGAGGATGTCATCCATTTTTCTCTGCCAGTACTGAATACTGTATTTTCCTGGTATTATTTTCTTCAGTAAT
This sequence comes from Schistocerca gregaria, assembly GCF_023897955.1. NCBI lineage: Eukaryota > Metazoa > Arthropoda > Insecta > Orthoptera > Acrididae > Schistocerca > Schistocerca gregaria. The sequence goes on from NC_064922.1 coordinate 955,224,523, forward strand.
ATTCTTTCTACTATTTTGTTCATGAAGATATTACACTAGATCGCGTGTTATAATTGGCATTTCTCTTCCTTGTCGGTAGAATTCTTTGCTGTCTTCAAAGTAGTTTTGATCGGTATTAAACGTGCGCTTATTTCTGTCGTGTGTTCGTCACTGTAATTATTTAGATATTGTTCTGTTATCTTCATTGTTTCTTTGACTGGGACTGTTGAGCATATGTTTTTCCACATCAAATTAGACCAAAATAGCTGTACCCAGGACATATAAGTCTTTTTATGTGGCTTATTAGTTCATCTGTGCTCTGTAATTTTGTGTTTCATATAGCTGTGTGAGTACATTTAATATGTCTGGTGTGGATGAATGAGGGTGCCTTCCCACAGTTTTATGACTGGTCTTATGGGAGTATTTACTTTATGAATCTTGGGTTAGCTCTGGAGTTTTGGAGCACTAGGATTCATACACGAGCTTTTTATCTGTCATAAAAGTGTGTAATTTACAGTCTTTAAAATATTTTTCATTTTTGTGTGGAATCTGTTTCTGGGGTCTGATTTTAGTTTTGTGATTTTATTCTGTGGTATGAATTCTTGTGTATTCACAAGAATCACTGTGTTCCCCTGTCTGCCTAAGTCATGATTATGTTTTCTATGTGTAGTTTCTCTCTGAGGGATTTCAGAGTTTTAGCTTCTGTGATTATCTCTCATTTTATTGTGTCCCACGTCTTGTATCTATCATGCTTTTGATTTGTTTGCCTATTAATTCTCTTCTCAAGCTTATGTTCACAGTGCTTGTGTCCTCTTTTTGTTCTCCAATTTCATGATCAAATTTTCTACATAACATTCATTTACTTTTGTGCTTACATTGTGTCTTAAACCTTTCTGCACTAGCATCCTTAAGTTTGTTGTCTGTGTGGTTTATATGGCATGAGTATAATTAATGTGTGTGTCTCCACTTGTTTTGGTGTGTTTGACATTTTTGTTTGTCCATAAGTATCTTCTGTTTCTTAAACTGACCTTGCTTTAACTGTTCTGACTTACACATGTGCTCCTCAAGTTTGTCTAATATATATCGGGGGGGGGGGGGGGGGGGGGGGGGGGGTGGTGGTGGTGGTGTTGTTATTTTATAGTGTCAGCTAAATGCAAGCATGTTGTTTCACTTCACTTTTTTTTTTTTTTTTGTGTGTGTACTGTTTCCTTATTTCACTTGCAGGCTGGCATTTTTGAGCTAATGACTTTGCTCTTTGAGTTGCATGTGAACTTTTTCTGATAATCACATCACCATATTTAGATAACAGGTTATTAAATTTACAGTGTTTAGTACTGAAATGAATTGCATCTCTTTGTCCCTCATCTCAAATACCTTGGAGCAATGTAATGGGATACAATTCATGTACTGTAATATAAATTACTTTGTAACCACAAGAAGTCACATCATCAATCACTCTTTCTGTATTATATTCACCAATAAAAAAAGAAGAAACATTTGCAACCATGATACGTTTAATGTAGCTTGTAGTTGAAACAATGATGTTCATAGATAATAAATAAATAGAAGTAATAAAGTTTGTACAAACAAATAAGATATCCATGCAGAAAATTTCCAAGTAATGTTCAATTTTGTGTGATCATTTAGCATAAAATAATGAATAACAGCTATTTAGTAAATGTTGTCAGGGTTTTTAATAGCGGATACACATATTCACAGCCTAATTTTTACACTCTAGTTTGAACTGAATGTTGTCACACTTGTAATTTAAATAAGTTGCAATTATAGCAGTGTGAAATTATCTTGTTTCAGACTACTTGCACTGTCATTAAAACAATATATTTTATGTACCTGCCTGAGAACTCTTTCTGTAACACGCGATCTAGTGT